>NC_090651.1:342059307-342086004 GCF_040937935.1 Hyperolius riggenbachi | reverse complement strand
CTACCCTATACAGGGGCACCTGTACCTGGCTACCTAACTACCTATACTGGGTGAAAATTGTTGGGTGCTGTGTGATCATTCCAAATGGGGGGGGGGGGGGCGCATCCTCACAAGTTTGCCTCAGGCAGCAAAAAGTCTAGGACCGGCCCTGCAGGGGTGTAGCGAAGTCTTACTTTTATGAACTCTCCCCATGACTGGCAGTTACAGGACAGATTGGTGAATGGGAACATGTTCCCATTACCAATCTAAGTGCCGGATTTAGGAATAATCTCTCTGCTGTAATCAATAGAAGAGATTATTCATTGAAAAACATTAAAACAAACTTTTACTTTCGTTATAGTATAGAAATCAGTGATTCAGTGGATTAATAAAAAAAAAACCTATTAACCACTTGCTGATCCCACAGTAACAAAAACTTGTAAGAAAAAGACAATATGTACATTAAGTTGGGATGTAGGTTTTTAAATATTTATGCCATGAGGGGTTTTGTTTGTTTGTTTGTTTGTTGCAAATAAGGGCTTGTAATAAAAACAAAAAAAAATTGTAATAACTGAGGAAAATGTGCAGGGTTTTTATTTTAAAATGGTCTAAAATCTGAGACACAATGGATTCTTCTTCCTTTTCTTCTATTAAAATGCATGTAAAATATTTTTTTAGCAAAAAGTAATAACCAAATAAAGCCCTATTTGTGGCAAAAAAATGTATTTGTGTGATAAGTAGTGAAAAAGTTCTTGGCGAATAAATGGGTGGAGTGCTGAAATGGGGGGTGGGGGCCTTTGGTTAAGCTGCATACATTTTTCATACAAAACGTGCTTCGTTCAACATCACGTTTGCCCTAGTTTAATCTCCTCAACCATTCCTACTTGATAAAATTCCTTTTCACGGCTGGTAGGGATGATCAATGACATGTTAATAATTCAGAGCTGAAGCTATTTTTTAAATAGACCAACCAAATGTAGCTGCAAATGTTTCATGAAACTGGCAAAATCTTTCTATCCACTTGGAATTCTCACCTCTTAGCCCTCTACTGGCTGGCAGGGGTGGGAAGTGGGAAACTTCACTTGCACCAAACTCCACTCAGGTCTGCAGGTGAGCTTGAACTTGAGGTGAATGGACAAATCACAATACTAGGATGTACACATTTATCATGAAGTAAACTCCAGGCACAAACCCTTTCCTAGCCTTGTATGCCAGAGTGGGTTCTGAGCCCCACCCCCTTTCTAGTTGAAAACAATGATGCACGCTGTAAGGTCAGCATTGTGGGATACCAGAGTTCTTTTCTACTGACTTTAGGACACTCAAACATTCCCAGAGATCACCTGACAAGGTTAAAGATGTCGACAGTGGACACCTGTGACATTTCAGAAAATAAATCACGTAGAGGGATGATATTTTACAATGGACAAATGCTGGCTAAATAATTTTAAGTGAATATTTGTTAAAGTGGTCTGAAACTCCAACATAACATTCAATAAAAATGTGTTTTCCTACTTTTTATTACTCAGTTATCATATTTGCTTTTGTGCAGAAGTAATATTGGCCTCAATTCACTAAGCTTATCTCCTGTCTTTAATAACTCTTCTAGAGTTGTTACCATGGTGATAAGGCATGTAGTATTCAGGAAACATTTTACCTCAGGAAAACCTAAAGTTAACTCTTCTGTCTTTAAGTTAACTCTTCAATCCTTAAAATAACTCCAGAATTAAAGACAGGCTGTTTATTAACTGTATGTGAAAATAACTACAGAGGAAATAACTTAAGGAATGAAGAGATAAGATAACTCTCTCTTATGTGGAGGTAAGTTTTCTCTTGCCTTATCTCCAGCATGATCTTAGTGAATTGAGGCCAATGGCTTCAATTCATCAAGCATTACCGCATTCGGTAATGCTGAAAACAGCTGAGTTAACGGAGCACTTAAGAAAATGTTAATTCATCAAAGCTGTTACCGAATGAGAAGCTGAAATCACAGAGCAATGAGATAAATTACCGACTTGTGCTCAACACATGTCAGTAAATGTTAATTCATCAAGGTTACCACATTCGCTAGCACATTCGGTGTTTATCTCCAGCTCTCCCCTGTCGTTACAGGCTTCGAAAGCCTTCTGTGTGAATGTTTTCATGATTAACAGGAGCAGGCAGCCAATAGAAACAGCCCCTGTTCTCCTGCAAGTGCAGCTGATAGGTGCTGATAGGTCACAGGCTTCTCCACACAAGCTTCCAGACCCCCCCAGGCAGTGAGCAGAGAGAACGGGACAAAAGATATCCCCAGATACCCTTCGGTGGTGTAACCCTTTGAGTCCCTGTTTGAATATGCAAAGATGCAAGTGGTGAAATCACCAAGCATGGCATTTGTAATGTCTCCAGGAAGTTCATCTATGTTGTGGCAAATAAGTCAAATGTTAAGAAACACTGATGGACAGACTCAGAGCAGCAGAGGCAGTATAAGTAACAGTAAATATAACGGAAACAGTAAATTCGGGCGCCTGAGGCTAGTGGACAAATCGGGCGCCGCCATTCACTCCTATAATAAATATCGTTTAATGGGCGCCCGATAGGAAAAAAGGGCGCCGGAGAAAAATAACGTTTTAAAAGCGGCGCCCGGAGACTTAATGTTTTATTACTGTTTCTCATGATTACACATTATTTAATGATTTATACATTTTTAAATTTTATTTTTAAACGAAAAACAGTACAATATTTTTAACATTATTTTTAAACGAATAAACTAACAGGGGGGTCTTAGGTTTAGGCACCAACAGGGGGGTCTTAGGTTTAGGCACCAACAGGGGGGTCTTAGGTTTAGGCACCAACAGGGGGGTCTTAGGTTTAGGCACCAACAGGGGGGTCTTAGGTTTAGGCACCAACAGGGGGGTCTTAGGTTTAGGCACCAACAGGGGGGTCTTAGGTTTAGGCACCAACAGGGGGGTCTTAGGTTTAGGCATCAACAGGGGGGTCTAGGGGTTAGGGGTAGGTACAGGGAGGGTTACTTAGTATTTTTTTTTTTTTTAAACGTTATTATACGTTTCACTATTTAAACGAAAGATTAACGTTTTTACAATTGCCGATTTAATGCACATTATTTAATGATTTATAACTTTATAAAACATTAATTTTAAACGAAATACAGTACAATACATTTTTAAACGTTATCCATGCTTATCGTTAAAAACCCGGCGCCCTTTTTTCCCAGCGCCCCTTTTTAACGTACGCAAATATAACACGTTTATATAAAGGGATGTCTGGATGCCTTCTATTGTTATCAGCTTGTAACAACACATAGACATTCCAAGCTGCTCTGCACCACTCTGCTGTTATCTAACAGCCTTTGATGAACTGAAGCCTAGTACTTCGGTAACTTAACGAACCTCTACCACACATGGGAAAATATTGATGAATTAGCACAGTGAAGTGTAAAATACCGAATGCGGTATTTTAAGGACTGGGGTTTTGTTATCGAACACACTTTGATGAATTGAAGCCATTGTCTGTTTACAAATTACAAGTTTCCAAAGTGTCGTTTATCTTGCCCTGAAACCTGCCATTGCATTTTATTCAAACCTGCTTTTTTATTATATATGAACATCTTCTAATTAGCTGTTCTGAGCTGTCTGTGTGCTTGAAGCACAGAGAGCTCCTTTTCACTTGTAACACTGTTCACACACCTATCAACATTGGAATGTAAACAAAGATACTTTTATCTCCAGTCACGATGCGGATTTGAAGCTGAATAGCAGGACAAAGTGCTTTGTTTAACTATTTCAAAAAAGTGTATGTGTATGTATGTATGTGTATATGTATATGTATATATGTGTGTGTGTGTGTGTGTGTGTGTGTGTGTGTGTGTGTGTATATATATATGTATGTGTATATGTGTGTATATATATATATATATATATATATATATATATATATATATTTTTTCTTGTTTAATCTTTCTTTCTCTGCCCTTTAGCTTTGACTGTATCCAATACCTTACTACGATCTTGCGGCCCTCCCTATCAGTGCAATCAGAATGGGAGCTACACCACTGCAGACAGAAGAGTCAGAATGAGTACATCCTGCTGCTCCACCAACAACTGCACCCCAGAGTTCCCGATATGTAAGTTACTGTGTTTAATCCAACAGCTGCTCAACTGGTTATATGACTCCCATATGGTTTTGCGCTAGAGACCAGGCCACAATGTTATCTGTATGGAGTTTGCAGGTTTTATCCATGCTTCAGTGACGTTACTGCAAAACTTTAGTCACAGTTCCCAAATGTCCCTCTTTTGGAGGGAGAGTCTCTATTTGGGAACCCAGTCCCTCTGTCCCTCTTTCTCCCTCAATTGTCTCTCTTTCAGGATTGATGTACAGATCTGTGCAAATATATGTATTTTTCTACTGAAAAACCTGTTTAATTGACTTTACACTTTACCATCCTTTAAATTTATATTTCTTATTTTCAAATGTTAATATGAAGGAAAATGAACCAGGATAGAAGGGACCCATGTGGTTTGAATGATAAAACATTTTTCTTATGAAATGTTTATGGTATGCATGGTTTGGGGGTGTGGCAGGGGCGTGGCATAAGTGTCCCTCTTTCTCATCTCAAAAAGTTGGAAGGTATTCTTTGATGGGGTCTACCAACGTTCACACTCCTTCCAGCCTCTTATGACCCTCACAGCCTTGGAGCCCATCTTGCAAAGGTCATAAAACAAGTGTGGACATTGTAATCTTCACACCCATAACATGTGTGGCATAAACGCACCTGATCTGAGGGAGTAAAGAAGTAGTTGGGACCCTCTTACAACCTCTGCCCCCACCCCACAGTCACATGGGCAGATACCCTGTAGTTATGCCCCACCTGGTTTGTTTGAAGTTCCCTCTATCTCTCATACCCCCAAAAAATACCAGTAGTCCTAACTGGCACACTCCCCCAGGAAGAAGAAATTCCCTTGTAGAGACTTGCTGTCATCACTTCCTGCTCATTAAGACCAGCAAATTGGTGCCTGATAAATCTTTCTACAGGTCAAAATGATCATGTGATTCTTTCATGAGGTTTTAACTCACATGCAGCATGGAAAAAAGAGCAGACAGCCTCCATACACTCAATCCAGCTCACCTGTAGTCAGCACTCAGCAGCTGAACTATATCAGTATTACACTGCATTACGCAGCACATATAACTCTACCTCAGCGGTACCTGACAATATAGATGGCTTGTCACACACAGGGCCAGATTTCTGGTAAGGCCACAAAGGCCTAGGCCTTGGGTGGTTACAGCCCAAGGAGGCACCTAAACATGAAATGTGGTTGCTTCATATGAAAGAGAAAACTGAAAAGGGGAGCAACACATGAAAAAGGGAAGCTGATGCACAAGGGAACTGTACATGAAAGAGGAGCTACAGTGCAGCAGCGCCGTAAGGCAGATCGGCGATCCCCGGCCTCTGATTGGCCGGGGATCGCTGGCATATGATAGGCTGAAGCCTATTCTTCAATGCGCAGGACGGAAATACGTCCTGCACAGCTCACAGGGGGAGGGAGAGGGAGGCAGCGGCGAGATGGCGGAGAACGCTGTGGAGGGGGGCTTTGAAGAGCCCCCCGCTAAGCAAATGCAGCCAGCGGAGATCAACCCCCCCCCCCCCCCCAGCAGGACATCCCCCCCCCCCCCCCCCCCCCCCCCCCCCCTAGTGGGGAAAAAAGGGGGGTAGTCTGATCGCCCTGCTGCACTCCTGATCGGTGCTGCGGGCTGTAGAGCCCACGCAGCACCGATCATTGAAAAATCCCCTGGTCGGCAAGTGGTTAAGCAATACCAGTTGCCTGGCATCCCTGTTGGTATGTTTGACTGCAGAAGTATCTGAATAACATCAGAAACAAGCATGCATATAATTCTTGTCGATCTGCCAATATCAGAAATGCGCATATGCTTGTTCAGGCCTATGGATGAAAGTATGAAGGTGCGTACACACATGCGACTATAGTCGTTTGTATCGTTCCCCGATCTTTACCAACGACGATCGTTACAAAAAACGAACCACCGACTATTAAGGCAAACGACGAACGAGCCAAATCGCTACAAAAGAAAGTTCTGTCTCGGCGGATTTTAACCAACGACGATCGTTTGCAAAAGTAGTACATCGTTGGAAACTATCGTTCGTACTAGGCTTGACATGCGCATTTCACTATTTCTCCATGGAACTTCTCATTTTTATGCGCAGGCGCAATAGTTGCTTTCTGTGATGTAACGTTCGTTCTAACGATCAGATCGTTACACACATTTTAAAACTACCTTTACTTAGGTCGTTCTTTCATCAATTAAAAGTTCGTTCGTCGTTCTTAACGAATGATCGTTGTCGCATGTGTGTACGTAGCATTAGAGGCAGAGGGATCGGCAGGACAACCAGGTAAATGGTATTGCTTAAAAGTAAGTGATTATGGCAGGCCACATATCACTCTCACCTCGGGTTCACCCTAAAATGTGGAATGTTTAATTTCTTAAAGACCGCGTCATGCCATCTGGCGTGAATGCTGCGGCAGCCCCCGGACCACCTAATGCCAATTGGCATGCAGTCCTGGGGGCGCATTTTATAGGAGATTGTGCACATCTCCGCTTCAGTGACGAAGCTCCTTTACGTCTTCAGTTGCTCAGTGGCAATTGCCGCTAGGAGACGTTAGCTGGCAAAACCACCATCTATTTTCATTTTTACAGCGCTGTGGTCTAAGGCGGCGCTGTACTGGGGACAGCAGTGACGCTCGGCTGTCTATCTGGGAGGCTCAGAGTGATTGGCTCTCATAGGCTGTCTGAAAGCCGATCGCTGGGATTGGCTGCCAGAGGAAGGGAGGGTGGAGAATAAAATGCTAAAAAGTCCAAATGTAAAAAAAAAAAATCTATCTCTATCTCCTCTTTTTCCCCCCCCCCCTCCCGTGTGTGCTGTTAACAGTGTGTGTGTGTGGGCAGAGAAGGGTGATATGTTTTGCTCTCCGGGGTGGGTGTGTGTGTTCTAAATTGGGTTAGTATGGAAACTGTGGGTATGTGTTGTGTGCCTGCGTGTGTATGCCTCTGAGTCCCATCCTGTGTTTATTTACCTCTCTCTGTGGCCTAGTGTGTGTGTGTGTGCCCCCCCATCCTGTGTGCGTGTCTGTCTGTGCCCTGTCCTGTGTCTGATCTCTGCTACCTTCGGTATATACAGTATAAGTGGTTACTCTGTGCCTGTACTGACAGTAAAATCGCTGAGGTATGTACAGTATAAGCAGTTACTCTGTACCTGTACTGACAGTAAACTAGCTGCAGTGCCTGCTGATCTCTGCTACCTCTGGTGTGTACAGTATAAGCTGTTACTGTGGCCCTGTATTGATAGTAAACTAGCTGCAGTGTGCTGATCTCTGCCAGTTCCAGTATGTACAGTATAAGCTGTTACTGTGTCCCTGTACTTGTAGGAAACTAGCTGCAGTGTGTGCTTATCCCTGCTACTTTCAGTATGTACAGTATTAGCTGTCAAGCCTGGTACACACATACAATTTTGATTAGCCCATTTTTAGCTCTGTTCATCAAATTCATTGTCTGTCGGCCCACTTACTGCATGGGGGGGGTAAAATTGTCAGTGATTGACCAATCAAAATTGTTTGTGCGTATACATCTTTGAGCTATGCCTATACTGATTGTATCTAAATAACGGACATAGGGCTCCATCCAATATTTTGATGGGCAGGCCTGTTATCTGTAGCTTACTCTGCTGCAGAGTTCATGTAAATTTGGCCCCACTCAATGGCCACGCCCACTCACTGTATGGCCATGCCCATTTTTTGCTGCGGCGCGCCGCATACACCCCCCACCTTGTGCCCCGATCTCCAAGGACCCTAGAAAGGCCCGTGCCTACGGTCCTTAAGTGGTTAAGCACAATTTAAAATAACCTGAAGGAGAAGTTGTGATTTGAAATGAGCCTTCTCCAGTCCTTTCTATGTCTCTCTCTTTCCAGATGCATTGTCCTCTGGTCCAGCACTGATGTTTGTCAGTCCCATTTCTTCTGGGGACTAGATATTTGCCCTATCCACTAAACTTATTTAAACCAATCTGAGGTATTGGAGCCAAGAGAACCTGTTAGAAATTTGCAGCTGGCTGGCTGCATGCTGAAATGCTAATAATGACATTGTGCAATTAAATTTGTCACCTGAGTTTTCTCCTATTCTCCTAGGTGATCTTTTCCAACCTTTACAACGAAATGCATGTTAAGCCACCAGCAAGCAAGAATCTACTTTTATTTTTTTTTATATTTTTTTGAAAAGTGCTGAAAATGTAAATTAAACAGAAGATGAAAAATCATCTCCTATGAGAAAACTTAGGTGAAAAAAGTGAATTGCATATGGGCCAATGTCTCTTATGGCTGTGATCTACCATAGCCATTTTGCTGCTATACTTGGCACAGTTTCACTGTGTACAGATTTCCCCCATCCCTGCACTGCATGTGCTCAGCAAATCCTGAGCTATATGGCTTAACTTGCATGTCAGTTAGTCATGGGGTGGAATACCAAGGATGGCTTGTGTACGAACTCCAGTTGGCCCATTTCTGGAGATGTCCCAGTCAATCACATCAATTTAATTCCTTTTTTATTTTTATATTTTTTTATTTTATTTTTTTTCTTTAGTGCCTATTGTGTACAATGAAAAGAATGGAAAAATTTGTCACAGCTGTGTGACTGGGGGCGGACCCTGTGAAGGCAATGAAACCATAAGCTGTCTTGGGGAGGAAACACAATGTCTGCGACTTTTCACAATAATAAAAGGTAAATGAACCAAAGACTCTTAATTTTTGTTTACCCATTGTGTTTAAATTGTGTCCCTAATGTACGGTGACAATATTTTATTTTAAAATAAAGGGTCTCTTAGATCAGTGGTCCTCATACTAAGGCCCGCGGGCTGACTGTGCCCCCTGAGGCTTTTTTTTTACTGGCTCCCACACACACAAGATATATTACTTATAGATGCGGTCAGCTACATCTTTAAATATTGGCGGTCCACATATAGAATAGCAGTGCTGGCACCACCCACATGGAAGCCAGAAAGCAGTAATTTTATTGGTTTCCAATCAAATTCCACTTCAGGTGACACTGCTGTCCAATTGGACTTCAGGTTGTCACCTGGGCATGCTTCACTGTCTGGCCCGCAAATGCATCATTTTATGTATACTCCGGCCCCCAAGCAGTCTGAAGTAGGTTGACCCAGCCCTTGACCAAAAACGTTTGGGGACCCCTGTCTTAGATCTTATAGTCGCTAAAAGTCTTAACTGGTCCTGGAAGAGTCTTGTCCTATAAATCAGGCATTTCTAACATATTGCCTTATCCCAAATGTTAGGCAACGTACAGAGCAATTAATACATATTTTAGATTTTGCTTTATGTTTAAGGGAAACTTCCTTTCCTATAGTTTCAGTAAAAGTCAATAGTTTCTAGTTTTGATGGATCAAAAATTGCTCTGCAGTCTTAGGCCTTACTGCTACTCCAAGAGTCGGGTACAGAAATTGACAGATTTTTAAGCTGAGAAATCTTGAAAGATATAGATAAAGGGTTTACTCAACTCAGAGCAGGGTTCTAAAGAATCAAGATTTCACTGCCATTTGTTTAGTTTTGAGGAAACCATGGAATAACTTAAAGTGGAACTGAATATTGCTAAAACAATAGCTTCACTTACCTGGGGCTTCCCTAAGACCCCCGCAGCCACCCTGCACAATCCTCCATTCTCCCACCACCAGCAAATTTTGTAAGCGTCGATGGCAAATGTGCCTGCTCGTCCCGGGCTACAGGAAGCTTTCTTTGCATTCCCGCCCGCTATAGCGTCCTTCACTATTCTAATTCGCCCAATTTTTTTCATTGGATCCAATACAAAAGAAATCAATTTGCCACCTGATGTGCTGCCACTGCGTGTGTCCAACACCAGAGGGTGCATGCAGAGACATCAGAGGGACACACTGGGGGACATCATCGCTAAGGGAAAAGAAGCAAGGAAGAAATCACCACCAGGGATTGCTGTGGAGAAGGCGGGGATGTGTGTGCAGGGAAGCCGCGAGGGATCCCACGCACAATGCTGCAGGTGAGTACTTTTAATAACTAGATGCCTGACTCGTGTAATTTTTTTTTTTTTTTTTTTTTTTTTTTTTTTTTTTGTGGTGGGGGAGGAGGAAGAGTTGGGCTCATCTATAACGCTAGGGAGTTTTAGGCAGTGGGTAGAAATAGGCCTTTAAATGTAAACCTCCTTCATGCCTGGGTTCTCTTGTCCTACAGAAGCTCCCTAAGGCCATTTGACTAGGCACTCCTGAGGCTCCTTACATTAAAAGTATCCTGCCTGTTAGCCATCAATATAGTTAGCCCTAGAAGAGATCTATAAAAGACCCCTACATGATGACCCTTCCAGACGAAATCCTATTTGGGGACTAACCCAATATATATTCCTAAAGCAAACTTTAAGTTTCACAGAAGTCAGGAAGTGGGGGTGCTTTCCTTCTAACCAGAGTTTAGAGAGGGGGGGAAAAAAACTTTCATTACATCAGAACACTTTTAACTTCATAGACAGAAAGGGATAGAGTATTTATAGACCGGATTTGTAGAACGGCAATCTGGTCTAATCCTACGACGTTCATAAAATCAGAATTGATCTCCTTGCAAATCAGGACTTGCCTTTTGGAAGGAAGGTCCTATAAGTGGTTATCCAACCCTAACCTAGAACTCAGCCACACTAGAAGCACTTTGTGATTGATTAGCGCTTTTTAAGAATTGCTCCCATTCACTTTCATTAAAATCGCGTAAAAATTTAGATTGCGCGTACGCAAAAAAATTACTGCGATTTTTAATGAGTTTTTTTTTTTTTTTTGCGCTCAAAGTGCTAATCGGTCACAAGCCCTGACTGTGAGTAACCCTGTGGTGCCTCATATTAGAGGCTATCCTGGAGATTGATGAAAGAAAATACCTGGTAGACTTGCCGGTTATTTTTTCCTCAATTGCATATCTGCTCTGTGATAACTGACATCGGGGGGGGGGAAGGGGCGCTGTTTCCTGTTAGAGAGTTGCCCATGTACTCTCGGATTGGGGGCTTTCTTGGAGGACTCACAGTAATCCTTATGTAATTTTTTTGTTTTGTTTTTTTTTTTTTTGTTATTGCCTCACCTACAGGAGATGATCACACTGTGGAGGCCCACCATGGCTGCACCACGGAGAGTGTGTGTGATGTCCGCTCAAAGACTGTCGTCCTCGAAGAGATTAATGTCACTTCAATATTTGACTGCAACAGTGCCACCCGACTTGCTGACTTTCCGTTCTTTTATGTGATTCTACTGTTGAGATTCCTAAACTAAATAAAATGTCAAGAGTTGTAAACAGTCAATTGGAAATCCAAGTAATTATTGTCTGTTTAGGATGGTGTCTAACTGTCCTTTTTACATACTTGTTCTGTTGAGCACCCAGCACACATAACAGAAGAGCTAATATGGATGGTCCCACTTTATGGGGATGTGGGTGATAATCTAAGGTGGTCCCACTTTACTATTGTCTAACTACCATCCATGGATTGACCTTTGCTTATTAATCCTTCATGGATTTGCCATCAAGATTGACTTAACCTCCTTAGTGGTAACCCAGAGTTTGGCTCGGGACGGAAATCCACAGTTAAGAGCAGTTATCCTGAGTTGAATCCATCTGAGGTGTGGAATATGCAGAGCTGCCACAGATCTACGATTATTAGGGTCTGAAAGCTTGTGAAAAAAGATTGCACCACTTAAAAAAATAAATAAATAAAAAAATAAAAAATTAAAAAAAATTTCTGGCAATAATCATACCACCAGGGAGGTAAAAGTAATCTTGAGCCAAAGCTCTGGTTCAAAATAAGATCCTGACCTGAAGAGAGGGTGAAGCTCCCTGGTGCTGAGTGCAGCCCTCTTCCACATGAGGGCTGCGCAGCTCATCTTCCTTGATTGTGGCTGCCTGTGCCCACTTGCGCTGTAGCACGGAGCCCGTGTCTGGTTTACTGCTCATGTATGGGCGGTCTTGCATGGCTACTGCAAGACCTCAATCCAGGAAGACTAGCTGCGCAGCCCCGATATTGGTGTCAATGCCTGGTTGCTAATGTTCTGGAGGGCCACGCTCAGTGACGGAAGGGAAGCCTGAAAAGGACCCTGAGACTTCCCTCTCTTTAGGTAAGGATCTCAATTCATATCAAAGCTATCTATATCTTTTTTTTTTTTTTTTTTTTTTTTTTTTTTTTACATGACATCTCGATTCAGCAATGTATGTTGCACAGCCAGAGGCTGGACACTGCACTCTACTATCCTTTTGGATCCTCTGGTCCTAGAGGAAGTACAACTGTCATGTCATTATACTACAACTCCCTTGACTGAGATCTGTGCGAGACAGATCATTTTGGTGAGAGCTGTGCCAATTCAGGCGCCTCCATAGGCCGTAATAAGAATTAATGCTATAACTGCGCTCAGTGACTAATTTGGGTGCCAGCAATTGCCAGAGCTCAAATTAGGGAAAAAGGTAATTCAGCCACCAGAAATAGCGGGTGCCCAAATTGTGTGTAAATCTTGTGTAGCCAATCTATGAGCATGGCCGGATTTGAGGGCACCAGGAAGCAGGGAGCAGGCTGGCACACCAAGGCAGTTAAACTGACAAACCCAGTTTGTGGCTTCCTTGCTTCCAGAGGAGCGAGCAATGGAGCTCTGGTCCTGTGCTCCCTTCATCCAGTGCTCCATCCAAGCAAAGCACAGAATGGGGGGGGGGGGGGGGCGCACAGGACCAGGGAAGAATGTAGGATGGGGGAGTATGAGGAAAAAAAAGCACAGGACTAGGGAAACAGGACAGGACAATGGGGTACACACAGGAATGGGTGGTCAAGGGGTGAGTGACAGTGGACCTTAGCAAGTAAAATGTCCTAGTCCGGCTCTGTCTATGGGCTGGTGCACACCAAGAACGCTTCTGAGTGCTTTTAAAAATGCTAGTGCTTTGAAAAGCACTGTTTTTAAATGGGATAGATCACGCCAGAGCGATTGTGATTTTCTTCCAAACGCGGGTCCTGCAGCATTTCTGCACTTTTCTGAGGCAATTCAGCCTAAATGTTAAGTATAGGAAAGTGGAAAATAGCTCTGAAAATGCTAGAAGTAGAACAGAGCAATTTTTTTTCTCTAGTTCACTCTCCTGGATATGAACTGCTAATAGAGGCACTCCAGTGACAGATAGTAGAATGTAGCAAATTCTTTAGGATACCAGTGATAGGCAGATATCTTTCCCGTGATCATGGATTAGCTGTCATTCACTATTCAGCTTTGGTATTCGACGCCGTGATCGATTCTGGATCGCGTAATTCGGCCACAGAAATTCCGCAATTACAAATATTCGGAATGCAATCACGCTTGTGATCACCGGATCACGGTAAAAAATGTATTTGATTATCTCCTGCCGACTTTAGCAGTTAATAGCAAAGCCCCCTTACATGGTAGGAACACCAAATTTGCCAGATATGTTAAGAACAGTGGGAACAAGAGGGACTTTTTTTTTTTTTTTTTTTTTTTCAAAAATACCTTAGTTTTTGAGAAAATCTATTTTAAAATTTCAAAGGAAAAAAGTATACATTTAAATGCAGCAAATGACAGTTTTTAGTTAAACAATTCCCGCCGACTTCAGCAGTTAAAAGGCAAAGGCCCCTTACATCCTAGCAACACCAAACTTGCAGGATATGTTAAAAAGATAGTGGGAAAGAATATTTTTTTAAGTGTATGTGTGTATACCTAATCAGAAATGAGCATTTTCGACCATTCCTATTTATTATGCAGAATTCTCCTCCCAGAGCTTTTCCAGCAGTAAAAATATTGTCATGTGATAAATTTTCATGGTGTAAATCAGAGTGAGGAAAGGTTTAACCGGACAATAACATTGGTAAAGCCCTTTTCTCCCCATAAGACTCAAAGTGGAAACACTGACTAATTTATAGATGAGAATTGTTAAAAAGAAAAAAAATCTTTTTATTCTCGGTTATATTCTGTAAATGTGCACACGATAATATGCCATTTTGTACAGTTTTGACATTTGATGTAGCCTTTCCATACATTCCCTTTTGAAAAGTTAGTCACATCACATCACATGACCCTGACTTCTGTGTATAGGATTGCCACTAGCTTGGGAGTTTGTCAGTACAGAGCTATTATCTGACCATTCCCACCTCTTCCCTCTGCATCCATTCTATTCCATTCCGATTAAGTGAAATTTTGCAATTATGATTACGTAAATGCAATTCCATTACGTACAGCATACTCGTGTGAGTGGTTATTATTTAAATATTCAATGCGAAAAGTGCATTCCTATGCAAAAAATGTGTCAAATTATGCGCAAACGATGCTAACATGTTTAATTACAGTTAGCAAATATGTCTACATGCAACAATTTTTACATGTAATCCGCAAATTTTGCATTACAATGCGGAATTGTGAATTATAATGCGTAATTACGCACAGGAGTAATTTCTGCCCATCACTAACTGGCATGGTAAATTGCCACAGCAAATGCAGCCAGGAATAATGCAACTTGGTTTATATGCGCAAAACGTTGCCCATTGCAAATGACATAATTCACACAATGTGCAGCATGAAATATTTAAAAGTTTTATAGTAATTATACCCAACACGCGCTAACGCTAGCGCGTGTTGGGTATAATTACTATAACTTTGCAATTTCCCATTGAGTGTTTAAGGGACACCTCAACCCCACACGCTGCTCAATAAGGAAAGGGCTTAGTCCTAGCGCCTGGTGACAAGAATATTATGAAATATTTAAACCTGAATCAGAGCTAATCAGATTATACAGATTTTACACTTTTAATATGTACTTATTAGATTTGCATATACTTTTTTTTTTTTTAACACTGCCAGTTCTCCAATGCACAAAACACATGTTACAATTATGCAAATGGGTAAGTTTCCATATTATAGCCTATACATATACAGTAAGCTAATGGATGTGGATGGAAGATTATTTAATACCATCCTTTACCCACCTCCCCCTTACTTGTAGCACCATCTCCTTCCTTTCTTTTCCCCATTTCTTACTCTTTTCATCTCCTTCTATCGTTGTATTTTTAGACAAGATTTCTGCATCCTTTATACACTGAGGGGCCATTCCACAGTTGCCAACAGCCTCTTTAGACCAAACCAGTCCTTCAAGGGCCAAAGTCCTCAGAAATGATTGACACAGCTCAAATTAATATATGGGTCTGAATCAGGAAAGGAGTGGTCCATCAGGTAGAACACATTCCTCTTTCTCAGTCCATCCTAAACACTGGCATGGATCTGGCTCTTCAGGCCTGGAGTTTGACACCTGTCCTTTAGACCAGAGTTCTCCAACCCTGTCCTCAAGGCCCACCAACAGTGCATGTTTTGCAGGAAACCACAAGCATGCACAGGTGTAGTAATTAGTGTCTCAGTAGAACTGATTAACAACCCCTGCGGAATTCCACAAAACATACTGTTGGTGGGCCTTGAGGACAGGGTTGGGGAACACTGCTTTAGATGGACAGACCATACAAAATAAGGTGCAATTGGGCTGTCCATACTTGTCTGTACTTTCTCTGTGGCTGTCAATTCTTTTAAAGAGTCCTTGGCTCAGTCCAGAACCTTTAGTGCCCATGTGTGCTTAGTGTAGCCACAGAACCTTTAAAGAGACCCTGTAACAAAAAAAGTCCCCTGGGGGGTACTCACCTCGGTAGGGGAAGCCTCAGGGTCCCAATGAGGCTTCCCCCTCAGCTGTAGCTGCAGGCAGTCGAAGTGTCCCGGAATCCTCTCTCGACAAGGCTGATAAGCGCTGATTTATTTACCTTCCGTGGCTTCAGCGGGGGCGCTGTTGTGGCTCTCCACAAGGAGGTAGGCGAAAATAGCCGATCTCCGTTGGGTCTGCTCTTCTGCGCAGGCGACTTGCGCCTGCGTAGTAGAGCGGCCCGACATCGATTGTCTATTTCCACCTATCTCCGAGGCGGAGAGCCGATACTGTGCCTGCGCTGGAGCCCGGGAGGTAAATATTTACATCCCCTGCCATTCCAGGAGTATTTTCTCTGCCGCCGTGGGATTGAGGAGGACAGGGAAAGCCTCAATAGGATCTGGAGGCTTCCCCCGCCTGAGGTGAGTACTCCCCAGGGGAGTTTTTTCTCATAACAGGTTTTCTTTAATGAGTCTGAAGTGAATTTAAATTATTTTTACCTTTTTATTTATGTTAAGCATTATGGCTAGTACTAAAATGTTGCATTTCCGAAGCTGAACAAGGGATTTATACACCCCCCCCCCCAATCCCCAGGGCTAAAACTGGGGCGCGCTTCCATGTAGAGGCAGAGCTTAGCGCTGTAGCTCTGCCTCTACTCGTGTCAATCCCCGCTGATCATTGCCTTTCCCCACCCCTCTGTCTTCTTTCATTGAGAGGGGCGGGGGAGAGGCGGCGATCAGTGGGAAATGACTGAATTGGAGGCAGAGCTACAGCACAAAGCTCTGCTTCCCCATGCAGCAAAATCCACAACATTGAAAGTCGTGGATTTTTGACCTGGGATTCGGAGGGTATAAAACCCTTGTTCTGCCGGGAAGATGCAGGGTTTTAACACTGGCCGTAATGCTTAACATAAATAAAAGGTAAAAACAAGAATTAAAACTACGGTAGATTCAAAACTAGATAGTCTCTTTAAGCCACAACTTCTTTCTCCAATCCTTGCTAGGATGTTTTTTAAGCATTTAAAGAAACACTGCAGTGCTATTTCTCTTTAAATGCTGTGGTGTATTTCCCATACAAGCCCATGTGTCACTTCACTCAAGAAGCTTTTCATAGTTTTTTAATAAAAGTAACATGCTGCATACACAGACTGATCAGAGAGGTTCCTAATTGAAAATACCAGATAGGTATGAAGTAGCCTGCTGCAGCCATTAATTTAGCTTTTTTTAAAAATGTGAAAAAGTAACCGTTCATTGTCACCCACAAGCCACTTTAAAAGTGTACTTCTGACTACTCCTCCCATCTGTCTGTGTTTTCAGTTTGTGTTCAGATGTCTTTGGGCCTTTTGTCCGTGAGAAATTAGAAATTCAGGTTGGCAACCCTGGGCCAATATAGTGGATCATCCTGTTAGACTCGGTTCACACTTTTGTAAAAAAAAAAAAAAAAAAAAAAAAAAAGGTCTGTTTGAGGAATGGATGCGAACGGATCCAAAGTTAACTAATGGAACTGTTCACATCCATCCGCTTGAACAGATCTATTCCATACATTTTGCTGAAAGGATCCTGATCGCTCCCATGGCATCCTCTTATTTAAAGAGAATCTGTATTGTTAAAATCGCACAAAGGTAAACATACCAGTGCGTTAGGGAACATCTCCTATTACCCTCTGTCACAATTTCGCTGCTCTCCGCCACATTAAAAGTGGTTAAAAACAGTTTTAAAAAGTTTGTTTATAAACAAACAAAATGGCCACCAAAACAGGAAGTAGGTTGATGTACAGTATGTCCACACATAGAAAATACATCCATACACAAGCAGGCTGTATACAGCCTTCCTTTTGAATCTCAAGAGATCATTTGTGTGTTTCTTTCCCCCTGCAGCTATCTTCCACTGAAGTGTCAGGCTATTTCTTCCTGCAGAGTGCAGACAGCTGTGCCTGTATGTAATTCTTCAGTATGTGAAAGCCCAGCCAGCTCAGAGGAGGATTTATCCAGCTTGTAAAAGATAATAGAGCAGAGAGAAGCTGCACTAATCTAAATAACACACAGGCAGTGTGCATAGAGGGGCCTGGAGGGGGGAGATGCATCACAGAACCACAACACTGAAGAACTTGGCAGCCTTCCAGACACAGGCTGACAAGTCTGACAAGAGAGAGATAAGTTGATTTATTACAGAGATAGTGATAGTAGAACGTGCTGCAGTAAGCCAGAACACATTAGAATAGCTTTTAGAACTTGTAGGATGGAAAAAAAACCGGATGAAATTTTTGTTACGGAGTCTCTTTAAGTAATTATATGGCGCCGACATTACGCATTAACTGTCCCTCAGAGGGGCTCACAATCTAGTCCCTACCATAGTCCTATGTCTATGCATGTATCGTGTAGTGCATGTATCCTAGTCTAGGGCCAATTTAGGGGGAATCCAATTAACTTATCTGTATGGTTTTTTTTTTTGGGGGGGGGGATATGGGAGGAAACCAGAGTGCCCAGAGGAAACCCACACAGACACAGGGAGAACATACAAACTCCTTGCAGATGTTGACCTGGCTGGGATTCGAACCCGGAACCCAGCGTTGCAAGGCAAGAGCGCTAACCACTACGCCACCGTGTTTTCCTCTTCTCCCTTTCTGTTCGCCCAACAATTGGTCCCGAAAAGTCCTCTGGTCTGGGGCCAACAGCGCTTGCGTGGGCCGGCCCCATGCACGCTACCGCCGCAAGACGGGGGAGTTCCTGGTCGGATTGCACATGCCAACTTTCCCTGACTGATAGATTGTCCAGGGCCAGTAGCAGGCGAATGGAGAGGGAGAAGGGTGTGATCAGGCCAGAGGGGGCTAAAGGAAACCCCAGGTATGTATATTTTATTCCTAATACCCCATCTCCGGTACACTTTAAAGAGAGGGAAGCCTCTGGATTCTAATGAGTACACTTATAGCAACAACTGAAACAGCCTATGGCAGGGTTCACACACCAAAATTGTGATCACCACAGATCTAATGGGCTTTATTCACAAAACTTCTCATGCATCACCTAATTGATAAAAATAACCTTTCAGCACATTCACAAGCAAAATAATCACTCAAAGTAAGTTGTTCCTGATTAATTTCATTTCAATATTTAGGGGCTGCCGAGTGTTTTCTGGTTTCCTGCGCCAAAATGACCAGGTGGCGTACTCCCATGTACGCCAAAATAGTGGATCATCCTGCTAGGCTCGGATCACACTTGTGTTAGAAACTGTCTGAGGAACGGAAAGGATGCTGTACTAATGGAATGAATGTAAATGGATGCAATGCTAACCAATGGAACTGTGCACATTCGTCCGCTTGAATGGATCTTTTCCATACATTCTGCTGAATGGACCTCAAGTTTGCTGCAGCACCAAACTTTCCGGACCGTTGAGACCAGTGGACCGGAAACAGAAGATTAAGCCCTGCATGGGGGGCAATGGGAGAATGGAATGTTTCTTCACACTAGTGAAGAAACAGACCATTTAGGGGAAAAATGCACAGGGGTGGTGGTCTGGTGCAGCGGTGGGCCGAAATTTTGCATGTGTGAAATTTTGCATCGCAATTCGCAATAATGCATCGTAATAGTAATGCGAAATTTCAGAGAAAATCGTAATTAATTTTGTATGTAAAAGTAGTATTTCAAAATTTCACGTAATTTTTGGCGTAATTTTCACAAAATTTCACATAATTTCGTGTCGACTTTATATGTTAATAGCAAAGCCCCCATACATGTTATTGCTACCAAAATTGTTACATAAGGTAAGCAGAATAGTGGGTATAAGTCACAAAAAGAGTTTTTCAAAAAAACCTTGTAGTTTTTGAGAAACTCCGATTTTAAATATGAAAAAAAGGGTTTTAAACTCATTTTTCTAACTTTAAAAACCATTTTTACTTGCATTTTTAAAATAGTTTCTCAAAAACTACAAGGTCTTTTTGAAAAACTCTTTTTGTGACTTGTACCCAAGATTCTCCTTAACATATGTAGCAATTTTGGTTTCAATAGCATGTATGGGGGCTTTGCTATTCACTGCTAAATCGGCAATAAATTACACGAAATTTTATGCGAAATTACGAATGACTACACAAAATCAATTGAATTGCAAATCATAATTACGTATAAGTGTAATTGCGAAAATGTATGCGAAATTTAGCCAAATCGTAATTTGTTCATTACGATCATCACTAGTCTGGTAGGGGGGATGCGAACCGAGCCGAACCTGAGCCGGCTGGCAGGTAAGGGAGGGTGCAGCAGCCAGGCGGGCGGGTGAGGGAGGGTTAAAACGTACCCAGGCTTCCGTCTTCAAGTGCTGCCTGGTGGTTTCTTCCAGGCTTGAGGGCTCAAACCTACTAGCAGCCTTTTCTAAGCGCTAGCGATTTGAAAAAGCTCTTGCTAAGGCAATGCTATGGCAGAATTGTATAAAATCACATCGCTCAAGCAGGATCACACCCATAGCATTACATTAGCAAGAGCTTTTCAAATCACAAAGCGCTCAGAAAAGCGCTCCTAGTGGGCTCCAGGCCTCAGTCTTGTTTCGCCTCAATTGTGGCCCACCTTGCATCATGTGACTAAAACACGCTTCCTCCTTCCAGGTTGAAGGAGGAAGTAAAGTCACGTGACCAGGGATGATCGAATGTAGCCAAATTCGATTTGAGTACAATCGAATTGGGGTCCGGGTCAAATTTGAATTCGGCCGGTTTGAATGGACTTGAATTCGATTCGGGTGTATTCTAATCCGGGTCAGGGGAAAATTCGGTGTGTAGTGGCCACCGCGCTTGTGTGCACATTCGCAGGAGGACAGGTGATCATGGATTTCCATTCCCTACGGTTAGACTGAGGTAGTTAAGTGACCTCCCCTCCCCCCCCCCCCCCCCAAAAAAAAAAAAAACACACTGATTCTGCACCAAGGCCTTATACAGGGGGCAGTAGTGGATAATAGATGCCAGTGGTGGTGGTGGTGAAGGATTATTGGGTTATGGTTGGTGCCCTACTAGGACCAGCAGACCTGTCTCCAACAGCTAATGGGTGCACTGGACAGTGGACACACAGGATTGCAATATAACAATAGCAAGAAAAAGAAAAGCAGCCTTTAGAAGGGTGAACTACTGTAGCACTAAGCACTGACTGCACCTGTCTGCAACAGCTAAAGTGCACTGTGGGGATACACTAAACATTGATATCACAAGATCAAAACAGAGCATGTAGAAGGGTTCTGGGGGTTATGTAGATAGTGAATTGATACTGTAGCAGCAAGAAACTCCACTGGGGACACAGAACACAGACCTAACTAACACTTTCCCTATCTGCAGCACACTCTACCTGATCTGCCTAGCACAGTGCCACAGAAGCCAAACACATACCCCAAAATGGCTGCTATGCTTTCTTTTAGGTGTGTGTGTGTGTGGTGTGTGGGGGGGGGGGTGTCCAAGTGGGAGGGATAGCTATTTGGCTGCCATGTGTCTGCTGACTCTGGGTGAGGGGTCAAAGTTTTTGGTTCTATTATAATATATAGAGGCGTGTCAAACACGGCATGTATTTGCCTGAGTGGGCGAACGTGAGCACACATTTTTCACGGCAAACTATTCACTGGGCGAACAGTCCGGGGCCATCTTTAATCATTATATCTAACTCACCTCATTAGGTCAATTACTGTGGCGGGTGAATATAATCATGTAGCATCGGGTGCCCAATGGTAGATGATTATCTTTACCCGGCATTATTACTGTACCGTAAGTGGTATTGTGAATGAAGTAAGCTACCCCATTTTTTATATAATTTTATATACTTGGGCACCTCTCCACCGTGTGTCTTTCCACATACACCTCCTTTTCAGAGGGGTGACCTCCTTGGGCCGCGGGGCTTCAAGCCTTTTTCTGCGGTGACCTGTACCCATTTGGAGGTACACAATCCACAATCGCAGTTAATGGTTGCTTATCTTGCAACTCAACCTAGTGAGTAGTACCAAATTTCCTACTAACTTCACCTCTATACCCACGGAACATACTCTCTCGGAACATACTACTCCATCCGGGCTCTCAGTGTGTCTGTGTTTTTTCTTTAACCTCTTGAAGACCACAGGCTTACACCTCATAGTAACTAGGCTATTTTTTTGAATTCAGCGCACTGCAGCTATAACAGTTTACTGCTCGGCCATACAACTTAGCAGCCAAATGAATCATCCCTCCTTTTCTACCCACCGACAGAGCTTTCTGTTGATGGGATCTGATTGCTGCTGCAATGTTTGTTTGTTTTTTTATTAATTTAAAAAGTTTTTTTTTTTTTTTTATTAAATCGGGTTTTTTTTTGTTTGTTTGTTTTTTTAATATACAATCCCTGCTAATCTCCTCCTACAGGACCTGACGCCAATTGGCGTTAGGCGGTCCTGTAGCTGCCACCCTTCCACCGCCAATTGGCGTTAGGCAGTCTGGAGGGTGTTACATTTCTCCTTATTCACTACAAAATTTCTGCAAGGACATTCTGTTCACAGCTATTCATACTGCAATGCAGTAGTAAGCATTATAAAAATTGTGCTGTTTCGATGATAACAGACATTGTTCAGACAATAAAATGTAATGCAAAAAATAAATAAAATCTGACATTGTATTAGCATATTTGTAAATGTTAATGCACATCATCATCAGGCATGCTCTCACGAGTAATCACCAGTGATTGCTCGTGATTCAAATGAGCTTTAATTGCCGCAGCTGAGCAGGGTTAATTACCCATAATGCCGCCGTCCGCCCTGCATTTCAAAGAGCTTGCACGCGTCTTATTGGCCGTGTTGCAAGCCTCATTTTTGCACATTTCCACCTTCCAGCTAGAAGGAGGAAGTGTGCCATAGAGAGGCTTGCAACGTGACCAATAGGATGCGTGCAAGCTCTTTGAAACACAGGGCGGACGGCGGCAATCACAGATTGTATGTGAATTTAACTTTTTATTCTTCTTTTCTTCTTTTTTCACTTTATTATTAGATTTATATGTGCAATATATGAATAATGCAAGCTGTATGCACTAGAGAGTGACAACAAGGGGGGCAGCACTAGACCACCATGGAGTAACAGAATGGGAGGCAACACTAAACCACCAGGGAGGAAAATCCATATGTGTGAATAGCAGGTAAGTTATAAAGGGTAGGGCCACACTGTATATAGCAGAGGGATGTTGAGTGAGGGAGGGATGTAAGTGACATGAGGTAGTGAGTAAGGGATGTGAAGGTTGGTGTTTTTTAATTACAAGAGGGAGGGTGTAAGATTTCATAAAGCTGTATAAAGATATAAATGTAAGTAGATGAATGGCCACTTCCACACAGTGGGTACTCTGAAATGTGGGAAACTTCCACAGGATGTAAGGGAAGAGGATATGACATCATATGCAGGCGTTCTCCAGGTCCATACTCTCAGATTTAATACTTCTTGCTTGATTGGATATTATATATGTATGGGGATGGGAATATCAATTATAAAAACTTTGTTTTATAATTTAAACCACCATATTTATATTAAATATTTATATTTAACATGAATGCAAATGTCATATTTAGTGGGCTAACCCTTGGGGTGTGGAAGCAAGTGAACCTTATTCTTACATGTAATACCTATGCTTACCAGACCACACCCACAAATGAAATTGGAAAAAAAGAGAAGAAAAAACTGTTAAATATATTGATTTATTAGAAAAACATATTTTTATTTTTATTACACTAGGGAACACAGCAGCAAAAGAAAATGTTAGTGAATTTGTTAAGTAAGGTCATCTACATATCTTGTAAAATACAACATTGCATGAGAGGATCACAAACAAGCAATACATTTTCTAAAGCATAAATACAAGGAATACGAGTAGAGCAGCTACATATGTTATTAAAGAACTCTGGGATCTGGGACTTCCTTTAGCGGTGCACAGAAATGTTGTGTTTATGGTTACGTTGTGTACAGTGTACACTATTGAGTCTAATTCACAGATGCTGTCTGTTGCGCACCCATAGAAGGATTCATTGCGGTTTGAGGAACCTGTAAAATCACACATATGCACAAATATTATCAATTTAAATCTCACAGCTCACACATGAAAGTATAGAGTGCTTAAAGTCAGGGCAGTTTCTAGGCCTTAGAGCTCCCATGACAAGGATTTGTCAATTGTGCCCCTTCCCCCATAGACTCGAACACTCTTGCAATCCAGTAGCCAGAAGTTCACCCCAGTAGCCAGAGAGCCCTTATTTAGTTAGCCAGAGAGCCCACCTTTCCCCCCATTCGGGTGTCCAGAGAGCCCTCATTTAGATAGCCAGAGAGGGACCCCCCTTTAGGTATCTTGACAACCCCCCCCCCCCCCAGAGTGCCCTAACAAGAGTGCCCTTCCATTTAGGTAGCCAGAAATCTCCCCCCTCCCTCCTGCTGCATCCTTGCCAAGGCCCCAATCCACCCGCCCCTAGAAATGGACATGCTTAAAGTGTACCTGAGGGGGACCTTGGGTCAAAATTCAAATACTTGCCTGTGATGAGAGAAGCCTCTGGATCCTGCAGAGGTTTCCATGCCGTTCTCCATTGCAGCTCATGGACACCCAAGAAAGTCTGCTAAGAGCTGGTCAGAGTTCTGCTGGCGACCTCACTACTCTTCTTGCACGATTTAGAGGCTTCCCGCTTCTGAGGTTACCCTCAGGTTCACTTTAAAGGCCCATTCACACTGGGGCAAATCGAGGTGATTAGCGGTAATCGCCAAATCGCTGTCGATCACTAATGCTTTTTAAAGCACTGGCGCAATATTAACTAAATGGCAGTGATCTCACTGCCACGATAACCAGCGATTTGCGATTAGCGGTGATCGCCAAACAACGCATGCAGCATTTTATCACCATTCTAGAGCGATTACAATGCTAAAAAATGCTAAACATGATCGCTCAAAAATTGTGAGAGTGTACAGGGATTTTACTGTGTTAATCACAGAAAAATCACCAGAGCAAAGTGCCAGCGGTAATCGCAAGCGTTTTGCTATTACAAGTAAGAACGGGCCCTAAAGTGGAACTCCATTTTTCACAAGGGTAAGAGACAAACTTTTTAAGCTCAGTTCTAAACATTACAAGAATGTAAACATCATTATTTCAGCGTTTTATCATGCTATGATGTTTTGTTTGTTTTTTTGCTATTTTTGACGATAAAGTTAATTGAAAAAAAAAAGTTTTGGGGGGAGAAACCTCTTTATTGTGTAATCCACATTTAGAAGTGGTAACCATGGTACACTTCTGAATTCTCTGATTGGCCTAAAGAGGATCTGTAACTTAAAAAAACTCCCCTGGGGGGTACTCACCTTGGTATGGGGGAAGCCTCTGGATCCTATCGAGGCTTCCCCCATCCTCTTGTGTTCCATGGCGGTCTCGTGCAGCCCACTGAACAGCGGGTATGTAAATATTTACCTTCCCAGCTCCAGCGCAGGCGCAGTAGTGGCACTCTGCTCGGAAATAGGTGAAACTAGCCAATCTCTGTCATGTCCGCTCTACTGCGCAGGCGCAAATTCTCCTGGGCCTGCGCAGTAGAGTGGACCCGACAGAGATCGGCTATTTCCACCTATTTCCAAGCGGAGAGCCGCAACAGCATCCCCGCTGGAGCCAGAAAAGGTAAATATTGCACAGCCTGACAGATTGTTGGCTATGCATTCAGTGGGCTACACGAGACCGCCGTGGGACACAGGAGGACGGGGAAGCGTTGATAGGATCCAGAGGCTTCCCCCTACCGAGGTGAGTACCCCCCAGGGGAACTTTTTTCATTACAGGTTCAATTTATAGTGTAGCTGTTGGGCATAAAATAAAAAATCAATTCTTTATTTTTATCTGGTAAACAAGTAAGAAGGATGCTAGCCAAGCAATCCAAAAGTTAAAATTAGTATTACTTTTGATGTTGATAAATGATCATTCCCCAGTTTACCTGACTTTTATTTGGTACACACAAAATTTGGTACACACAAAGGAAGTTGCAGGGCATGCTGGGTTGTCCTTTTTTGCCTCTCTACTTTCCCCTCTGACTTAACTAATGCTGCCTGATTGGCTGAAGCCTCTTTCCCTACTGTTTTCCCCTCCCACACCTTTGTTCTTCTCTGATTTGCCAATAGAGATGGCCCGAACGGTTTCCGGCGAACTTCCGTAGTTGTTCGTGATCGCGGCGAACCGGGAACTTTTCCGGAAGTTTGGTTCGCGCCCATAATGCACTATTAGGGTCAACTTTGACCCTCTACATTACAGTCAGCAGGCACATTGTAGCCAATCAGGCTACACTCCCTCCTGGAGCCACTTCCCTCCTTATAAAAGGCAGGTCCCGCCGGCCATTATACTAACTCATGTGCCTGCAGTAATTAGAGAGTCTGCACTGCAGCAGCTGTCCCTTCTCTCATAGGGAAAGATTACTTAGGCTCTTGTAGGCATGTTAGTTTGCTCCTTGCTGATTCTTATTGCTAAAATAGCACCCCACAACCGCTCTTTTGAGAGCTAATCTTGTTCTTGTGATCTATTTTTTTTTCTGTGTGTCCCACAGACACTTGTGTTGCATAGACAGCCTTGATAATCCATACTGTGTGTGTGCCACTGCCAGGCCCAGCACATTCAGTGACTACCTGTCTGTGTGACAGGTGCATATTGTAATACCCAGTACTGCATATACCTACTACCTGTTGTTCACAGTGCACCCACCTACCTACGTGAGCGCACGCAGTGTGATATACCACTCCGTGCATACCTGTTAACTGCACCTGGGTGACTGACTGCATATTGTATTAGTCAAGTCAGTGCATACCTTTCACTTCATCCCCCCCAATATGGACAAAACAAAAGGCAGAGGCAGGCCACCTGGCAGGTCTGTTCAAGGTCGCGCTGTCGTGATTTAGTGCGGCCTGCGACCAAAGTACAGTGTTCAGAAGAAGGCACGTGCTATCAACCCCCAATATTGTCAGGACGTAGTTGACTATTTAACACAGAACACCTCATCTTTCTCAGCTTCCGCATGGAATCGTGACAT
>NC_090651.1:341537815-341698202 GCF_040937935.1 Hyperolius riggenbachi | reverse complement strand
AAATATAGTAAAGCGCTCCACAGCGCCGCCCAGCTCCCATCAACCGATCACTGACTGAGCAGGGATCAGCTGACCGCCCTGATCAGCTGATCTTCCTCCTATTGGTATAAAGTTTGTCTTGCAGCGCGCGCGCGCGCGCGTAGCTCTCCATCTGTGTGCACTACTAGGTCCAGACAGCCCAGACACATGTTGCTGCGGGGAAACCGCCGCACTGGACGTGGAATCCGCCACCTTACCCTCAGAACACGCGGCAGCCCCCACGCCATTCCTCCCATGTGCACTACCAGTTCCAGACAACCCAGACGCATGCTGACGCGGACAAACCGCCGCATCAGACGCGGAATCAGCCACTTCACTTTCAGAACATGCGGCGGCTTTTCCGCTATTCATCACAACTCCATTATAGAAAGCAAGACCATATGCAAATGTTCCCCTAGGTAGCTGGGGCTTATAAAAGTATCATCATATGTGTAAATTCTAACAAAAGCAGTCTTCATATTGTTTACTGTCAGCTTCATCAGAACCAAGACAATAACTACATAGATGCCAAATTAAAACAAATGTAACGTGCAGATGCAAAAACATCCATAAACATACACAACATAACAGTATTACATTGCATAAGTACTATGCACTACTGTCTGTAACTATGAAAACAGTATCCATTACATTTCAATTCACTAGCAGTAGGAGAGTGGCGGAAATGGGGCATGAGTCTACGTGCCCATCTCAGCACATCATCCATCCCAGAGTAGGTGCGCGGAAACCACTGTTTCATGCTGCTGCTGAGGTAGGAATGTTTGCTAGGGGGTCAGCCCTTGCTTGCAGGAGAAAGGGATCAGAGGACAGAGGATTTCCCCTGAACCCGTGGGCTTGCACCACCAGCTGGGCTGGAACTGCTGTTCCACCACTTTCTGCTGCTGAGGCATCATCCCCCCTTCCACCAGGGTGACCCAGTGGCAGGTGAAGGACAGGTAACAGTCCTGTACGTACCGGCTTCTTCATGAGCAGCGCTGCTCGGATACCCCTTTTCAAAATCCGGATTGGATCCAGATACCCAGATACACGATCCGGGTCGGATATCCGAGTTAAGAATTTTCCAATCCGAATCGAATATCCGACCTCAGTATCCGGGGTATCCGGGCAAATTCGGATATCTGGATACAAAAAACGGAAGTGGCCTTTAAATTGCTTTAAACACTTTTTTTAGGGTAAATGAGGCATGTAGCATCATTATTTTTTAAAGGTAAACACTAATTGATGATGTGGAGACTTAAAATCCCCCCCCCCCCAAAAAAAAAAAATGGTTGTCAAATAACATCAGGAGTCAGGACTAGGTTCCAGACAGCGGTCGTGCAGCCCACATTGTGTCCAACCGCACAACTGGGACATGGTGGTTTTCAGCCCAGACACCTCCAAAAAATTATGCAGCAATTGAGTTTTGGTTAAATATAGGTGGTATCAGCACAGCAGCAGTGGCCTGTAGCACTCTGGTGGTGAGAGCAGCAAAGGCAGCAGGAGCAGGGCAATGCAACAGCAGCAGGTGTAACGTCTGCCAGGAGCATGCCGGATGTGGCACTTGGCAATGGCACGTGGCACTTGGCATGTGGCATTTGGCACTTGGCACATGGCACTTGGCACGTGGCACTTGGCACGTGGCACTTTACACTTGGCACGTGGCACTTTGCACTTGGCACGTGGCACTTTGCACGTGGCACTTTGCACGTGGCACTTTGCACGTGGCACTTTGCACTTTGCACGTTGCACTTCACACATGGCACTTTGCACGTGGCACTTTGCAGGTGACACATGGCACTTTGCATGTGGCAAGTGGCACTTTGCACGTGGCACTTTGCACGTGCCATGTGGCACTTTGCACGTGGCACTTTGCACATGGCACTTTGCACGTGGCACTTTGCATGTGGCACTTTGCACGTGCCACATGGCAATTTGCATATGCCACGTGGCACTTTGCATGTGCCACGTGGCACTTTTCACGTGGCACTTTAAACGTGGCACTTAGTACGTGGCACTTTGCATGTGGCATGTGGCGCTTTGCACGTGGCACTTTGCACATGCCACTTTGCACATGGCACTTTGCACATGCCACTTGACACATGACATGTGCCACCTGCCACGTGCAAAGTGCCAAGGGCCACGTGAAAGTGCCAAGTGCCTTGTGCCAAGTGCCACGTGCTAAGTGCCAAGGGCCACGTGCCAAGTGACAAGGGCCAAGTGCCACGTGCCGAGTGACAGTCAGACAGCAGAGGAGAAGACACTAACTGTCACACTGGCACTGCTCAGCAGCACAGCAGTTCTGTAGTAAGCTAACACAGTAGTACTACTTCTCTAACAACTACTAGCACTGACTGCAGTATTACAGTACTAACTACACAATAACACAGCAATCCCTAATCCCTAACCTAACCTATACCGTAGCTAGCTAAGGCTAACAGCTGGCCAGCAGACAGCAGCTGGCCTGGTCTGTGCACAGCACACACACAGACACATAGCAGCTGCAGCAGCACACACTCTGACTGTCACACAATGAAATCAAGCTAATTAACAATATAACAATAGTGTAGTGATAGTGAAGGGGTTAATCACTGAACAACTTTAGGTTTATCACTGTGTACAGCACTTGCTAGGCCAGCAGCACTGGAGCATGTCTCTCAATGAGCATTCGCAAACAAAGACAATATTTCTCAACATGGCAGCCCTCCTTATTATGCAGGGGGTCCTGGCCAGGGTTCCTTTCTGTGATTGGGTGCCAGGGCTTAGGCTCGGAGTCCTCTGATTGGCTCAATGAAGTCAGGTGGGGCTGGCCAGGGTTCCCCTCTGTGATTGGTTGCTAGGGCTTCTGCTGGGAGCCCTCTGATTGGCTCAATGACGTCCTGGACGTCATACAGTATCTCAATAGTTGGATTTCTGTGGATATCCGTGGATATCTGCATTGCCAGCCAACTATCCGCAGATAGCTATGCGGATTTCTGTGGAAATCTGAATCCGAATCGGATAGCTGAAAAAAGGTTGGATATCCGGGTTACCCGGATATCCGGAATCTGGATGAGCAGCACTGTTCATGAGTCCATAATGAGATGGACCCGGTCATCCATGGAGTGATCAAGTGTAATTTCTGCACTACAAACTTGTGCAGTGCTGGAATCGCTGCACTGGAAAAGAAGTGATGGCGGGGGATGCGCCACTCCGGGATCCCGTGCTGCAGCAGCTTGAGCATGACACTCCTCTCCTCCACAAGGGAGTATGGCAGGAGGTGGGAGCACATGGCATGGGCCAGCATTCCGTTTAGTTACGGGATGCGCCTGTTAGTGTTAGGCAGAGCCTTGGTCACCAGTCAGCGCTACGCTATTAAACATAGCGCAACTCTGAGTAGTCTAGCTCACAATAAGTCACTCAAAAATAAACTGTACTGACTATGGATTGGAATGACTCACATGCTGATTCTCAGTGACAGTAACTGTGTGACACTGACACTGACTACTAGTGTTTAAATAAAAGCTGCACAAAATGATACTGTACTATATCTTCAATGTTCTGACACTAATGCTGTAACCTTCACAAATTCCTGGCTACCCTAAACCCCTACACTAGGCAAGCACTAGTACAGCTAAATCACTGTCCCTAAACATCTATCACTCTGCAGCACTAGTCTAAAGGTGGCCACACACCATACCAATTTTTTTTAAATATCTGTTCAATTTAAGAACTGCAATCAATTTTTCTGACTGATTGCAACATTTCAAAAATATGACCAATGCACCATACACATATTACATTTTTCCTCAATTATGATATAAATGATTGGAAACTCAGTGAAAATTGCTAGGGTGTGTATATTAATATATTGGCAATCTAACACACAAAAATTGAAGACAAATTTCCAGCATTCAATAAAAATCGTAAAAAAAAGCAGGAAGTGCGATCGTATTTTTTAGTTGAATGGAAATAAAAGCTTTACATTTTTTCGGGAGATCCAATCACATTTATCGAATTGCTGCAAAATCAGATCATTTTATTGTATCGTGTTCATTTTATTGTATCCTGTGTGGACACCTTAAAGAGACACTGAAGCGAAAAAAAAAATTATGATATTATGATTTGTATGTGTAGCACAGCTAAGAAATAAAACATTAAGATCAGATACATCAGTCTAATTGTTTCCAGTAGAGGAAGAGTTAAGAAACTCCAGTTGTTATCTCTATGCAAACAAGCCATTAAGCTCTCCGACTAAGTTAGTCCTGGAGAGGGCTGTTATCTGACTTTTATTATCTCAACTGTAAGTGAACTGTTTACTTTTTCTCTGCTAGAGGAGAGGTCATTACTTCACAGACTGCTCTGAAAGACTCATTTTGAATGCTGAGTGTTGTGTAATCTGCACATTTTATAGAATGATGCAATGTTAGAAAAAACACTATATACCTGAAAATAAAAGTATGAGAATATTTTCTTTGCTGCTAATCTTCTAGTAATTATTCATAGTACACAACCAATTCACTATATCATATATATTTTTTTCGCTTCAGTGTCTCTTTAAAGTCTTAAAGTGCCCAAAAGTGCCCAAATGTATGCACCTGCCTAATTTTATTCAAACAATTATTGCGCACTTTCTGTAAATCCAATAAACTTCATTTCACTTCTCAAATATCACTGTGTGTGTCTCCTATATGAAATGTTTAACTGACATTTTTTATTGCAAAAACAACCAACGGTTTATACAGGAAAATCATGATGATTAACAATGTTGCCCAAACTTTCAATTCCACTGTATGTGTGTGGTACATTGGTCATATTTTTGAAGTGTTAGAAAAACTGATTGCAATTCTTGAATTGAACAGATATTCAAAACATTGTATGGTGTGTGGCCACCCACCTTAAATAACAACCTAGCTAATTGACAATCACACACTATAGGGGGAGGGGTGGGCACAAGCTCAGCTCATTCCTATTGGTTGCTAGGGACTCTGCTAGGACACTGTTATTGGTCCGAAAGTACATTTCCTTAGTTACTTGAAGTCACTCATAATTACAGACTCATAATCAAAATTCCATGTGCAACTTTGTGTACACCCGTAATCAGCATTTGTAATTCCAATTGATTATGACTTTCTAATTACGATTCGTAACTGCCATTTCTGATTGGTAATTACTGAAACTGGTATTTACCGAGTCACTACATGCACCATTATTGCCAACTTTCTACATATGTTAAGGGGAATAAAGGGAACAAAAAAAAAATAACTTTAAATTTTTAAAAAAATGTAAATATGCAAAGGAAAAATGTTTTTAAACGATGAAAAATGACATTTCAACCACTCTGCGACTGCCTAACACAAGATTGCGGCTGCAGAGTGACTCCCCAGGACCGCCTAACACAGAATTGCGTCATCTTGCGATGAGCGAGATTAGCAGGAAATGATTGCTCACACGGGTGTGAGTTCCCTACAGGGGGATGGAGGAAACCGCCACAAATAGCCTGCCAGCTGCGATCAAAGCTGGCAGTCTCTAAACTGAAGAAAGACCCACTGATTAATTTGTACAGCGCTGTGATCTACAGCAATGCTGTACAGGGGACAACTCTGTCACTGAACTGTCCCCAAGAGAGGCTCACAAATGATCATCTCTCGTAGGCTGGTGCCTATGAGAGGCGATCACAGGAATTGGTCAGTTATGGAGAAGAGAAAAGAAAAAAACCGCAGGGGTACCAGGAGCCCTTTTGGTGTATTACCTTCAGATAAAGGAATAAAAAATTAAGAGTAAGAGTAAATATACTCACAAGTGTAGGTTGCTTGAAGGCAACCACTTGTACAGGCGTGTAGGGAAGTCCCGTCCCCACTCGGTCTTTGTAATAGTCGGTCGCTGCTCCTTGAAAAAAAGGCTTCACTCCTTGTTAGTCGTGAAGAACCCCACGCATGGGGTGATACAGGATTGTTTTTCGAAGGTGTTTAGTGTAAATTTGTTTTACTATGTTTTATTGTTTTTATTGATTTCATTTATTTGTTTTAAAAGCACCTGTAATTGACCTGAGGAAGCGGCTTGGACCGCGAAACGCGTTGTCTATTGTGCTAAATAAACGCTCTTAACCATTCACCAAGCGGAGTCTCTTTGTATAAAGGAAACCCCGAATATACTATACGGGCGCCTCCTACCCCCTTCGAAAAACGATCACAGGAATTGGCTGTCGGGTGGAGACTAGAGAGGAATAAAGTAAAAAGAAAACACAGATTTTTATAGTAAAAAAAATAAAATAAAATAAAATAAAAAATAAAAAAAATACTTATTGCAGCAGCAATCAGATGACAGCAACAGAAAGCTCTGTTGATGGCAAGAAAAAGAGGCAAGATTCATTTTGTGCTAAGTTTTTTACAAGCAATGGAGATAGTACTTTAAAGTAACTATTTTACATTTGAGAGACAATTTTTTGTCCAGTTGAGAGGCACGGCAATGGGCTCTAACATGGCCCCCGCCTACACTAATCTATACATGGCCTTCTATGAAAAGGCCTTTTTTAATACAAACATGCATTTCCTACAACATTCAGTACGCTGCTGGAGAAATATTGATGACATGTTTTGCATTGGGAGGTGGCAGCCGTGCAGCACACTGTTAAATCTGCAGTGTGCTGAATTGTAAAAAATGGTCTGGTCACTAGGGGAGTGTAAGCCTGTGGTCCTCAAGAGGTTAAAAACCATGTTTCTTTGCATTTTCAAAATCAATTATTTTAAAAACTACAAAGGTCTTTTTTATTTTTTTTACTTGTTACCATTATTCCCTTTAACATTTGTAGCAATTTTGGTGACAATAGTATGTATAGTGGCTTTGTGGGTACTGTATATGGACTTCAGATAAAGATATATCCAAAGACTCACATTGCCACCTCCCAATGCAAAACATGTCATCAATATTTCTCCAGCAGCGTACTGAATGTTGTAGGAAATGCATGTTGGTATTAAAAAAAGGCCTTTTCATAGAGGGCCATGTATACAGGGAGTGCAGAATTATTAGGCAAGTTGTATTTTTGAGGAATAATTTTATTATTGAACAACAACCATGTTCTCAATGAACCCAAAAAACTCATTAATATCAAAGCTGATTATTTTTGAAAGTAGTTTTTAGTTTGTTTTTAGTTTTAGCTATTTTAGTGGGGTATCTGTTTGTGCAGGTGACTATTACTGTGCATAATTATTAGGCAACTTAACAAAAAACAAATCTATACCCACTTCAATTATTTATTTTTACCAGTGAAACCAATATAACATCTCAACATTCACAAATATACATTTCTGACATTCAAAAACAAAACAAAAACAAATCAGTGACCAATATAGCCACCTTTCTTTGCAAGGACACTAAAAAGCCTGCCATCCATGGATTATGTCAGTGTTTTGATCTGTTCACCATCAACATTGCATGCAGCAGCAACCACAGCCTCCCAGACACTGTTCAGAGAGGTGTACTGTTTTCCCTCCTTGTAAATCTCACATTTTATGATGGACCACAGGTTCTCAATGGGGTTCAGATCAGGTGAACAAGGAGGCCATGTCATTAGTTTTTCTTCTTTTATACCCTTTCTTGCCAGCCACGCTGTGGAGTACTTGGACGCGTGTGATGGAGCATTGTCCTGCATGAAAATCATGTTTTTCTTGAAGGATGCAGACTTTTTCCTGTACCACTGCTTGAAGAAGGTGTCTTCCAGAAACTGGCAGTAGGACTGGGAGTTGAGCTTGACTCCATCCTCAACCCGAAAAGGCCCCACAAGCTCATCTTTGATGATACCAGCCCAAACCAGTACTCCATATACTAAACAAATTTAAATTGGTCACATAGCCTCATAAAGTATACCAAGTCACGTTTATTGTATCAAAATGTTAAAAGACACCAATCCTCAGACAAATTTGCCACAGTTCAGTAAGTTCCCCAATTGGACCCCATAAAAACAATAACTGTGGATGACATATATGACGCTGACTGCGTTTCAAATTGCAACAATTCAATATGTTAAGCATGAAGACAAAACTGTATCTGGCCAGAAACATCAATTTTGCTGCACTTATCCTTGCGTCCGCGCATTCATGCATTCATACAACACACATACATGTGCCCAAATATTAGATATGGGGGGCCCCCTTTATATTGACTTTGATTCCTCCAAATGGTTCAGTTCATCATAATATCACAGGAACTTGAATAAACAGCCGCTTGATCAAAGCAAACAAGGGTAGATCTCACTCATATCAAGTGGTGGTATCTCATCCAAGAGACTTCCGCTGGTCCGTATAACAGAGTCCTATTAATAGGCTTGGGAGCGTTGTGCTGTCAGCTTCGCCATGCCACAGCTCTCTCTCACGGAGAACGCCAGCCCGGAATTCCGTGCCCCACGTGTGTGGATGAATGCTGCAGTGCACGCAGCCGCGTCAGCTCCGCCCACCGACGCGTTTCACGTCCCAATTGGACGTTTCATCAGGGTGTGAGTACCAAACCAGTACTCCACCTCCACCTTGCTGGCGTCTGAGTCGGACTGGAGCTCTCTGCCATTTACCAATCCAGCCAGGGGCCCATCCATCTGGCCCATTAAAGACTCACTTTCATTTCATCAGTCCATAAAACCTTAGAAAAATCAGCCTTGAGATATTTCTTGGCCCAGTCATGATGTTTCAGCTTGTGTGTCTTGTTCAGTGGTGGTCGTCTTTCAGCCTTTCTTACCTTGGCCATGTCTCTGAGTATTGCACACCTTGGGCACTCCAGTGATGTTGCAGCTCTGAAATATGGCCAAACTGGTGGCAAGTGGCATCTTGGCAGCTGCACGCTTGACTTTTCTCAATTCATGGGCAGTTATTTTGCGCCTTGGTTTTTCTACATGCTTCTTGCGACCCTGTTGACTATTTAAAATGAAACGCTTGATTGTTTGATGATCACGCTTCAGAAGCTTTGCAATTTTAAGAGTGCTGCATCCCTCTGCAAGATATCGCACTATTTTTGACTTTTCTGAGCCTGTCAAGTCCTTCTTTTGACCCATTTTGACCCAAGGAAAGGAAGTTGCCTAATAATTATGCACACCTGATATAGGATGTTGATGTCATTAGACCACACCCCTTCCCATTACAGAGATGCACATCACCTAATATGCTTAATTGGTAGTAGGCTTTCGAGCCTATACAGCTTGGAGTAAGACAACATGCATAAAGAGGATGATGTGATCAAAATACTCATTTGCCTAATAATTCTGCACTCCCTGTAGATTAGTGTAGGCGGGGGCCATGTTAGAGCCCATTGCCGTACCTCTCGACTGGACAAAAACTTGTCTCTCAAATGTAAAATAGTTACTTTAAAGTACTATATCCATTGCTTTACCCAAAAAACTGTTTGTTCCGTACTGAGATCTTTCTGAACCATCAATTACCAATCATCCGCCTCTATACGTCCATCATGTGAGAAGGTATACCAGAGGTCCACACAGGGGCTCGCCATTGGTGGGTGGCTTGCAGATGTGCAAAACACATCCTACCACTAACCATGCCATTCACGTTGCCTTGATAGAAGCATGTAAATGTAAAAACACAATTATGCGCATATCATTGCAAAATTTCAGCGTAAGAAGGTACCAAAACAGTCAGCAAAACACTCAACAAGGTTGACAGAAATACAAACTGGGGACACACTTATGTGCACAGTAAAGGCAATGCATAGATCAATTAAGGCATATCATGGTGAAGGACAGGTGAATGGAAAAGGGAGGGAAGAGGGGAGGGAGAAGAGGGGAGTACCAGGGAAAACCATGAGGACTTGTATAAAAAAAAGTGCAGATTAGGTTTCTCTGGACTATTGCCCTTGCCCTTCAGGCCTCAGCCTGTAGTGCTTTCTGCATCTTCTATACACCTTTGCCAGTGGCATGCATTCATGATTTTATCTAATTTATGATGGAAGCTAGCAATGCAGCTTCCTGCTACTTCTATTCAAAACAAGGAAAGTGAAATTCCAGCACTCTTCAAAGTTGCAGCAGGAGACTGGACTCGACTCCACTTAGCTCTAGACTGTTGGAATGTGGGTCCCTTAAAAAGCATGCACAGGCTGTATAACAGAGAACAGTCTAATATGGAGGGGAGAGATGAGATGAAGCCAGCCCTGCGATTAGGGTTGTTTATTCAAAAGATAATGGTAAACACTTACAGTCAGCATGGGTCAGATGCAATGCGGAAGAGTGGGCGCCAGGTCTATGTCCCCTGCGGACATCCGTTTCGCGCCGCTGGCGCTTGTTCACCGCAATGGAGAGAGTTCTCTTCCGCATTGCATCTGACCCATGCTGACTGTAAGTGTTTACCATTACCTTTTGAATAACAACCCTAATCGCAGTGCTGGCTTCATCTCATCCTGCTGCTTCTATGCCTAGGCTTCTGCTAGTGCACTGAACAGACACCTATTATCACATCCATATACTCTCAGGCTGTGCTTCCTTGGCCTAATGTTTCATATTCTTTGCAAATTCTGTTCTCTATGTTCCACATTCAAATAAAATTTTTGCGCTGTAATGACTTTAAAGTGTACCTGAATGGAAAAAAGTGCCCCAGTGGGTAATTACCTTGGGAGGGGGAAGCCTCTGGATCCTAAAGAGGCTTCCCCCGTCCTCCTCAGCAGAGGTGATCCACTGCTGGCACCACTAAATGTCTGCTGAAAGGGGCTTGTTGGCTGTACACAGAAACAGTATCGGCTTTCCAGACAGCTCGCATCTGCACAATAGAGCATATAATTTTCCTCAGCCTGGCCGCACAGTAGCATAACTGACATGCATTGTATTGGATACAGTCTGTTCCTTAAAGAGAACCCGAGGTGGGGTTCTGACAATGCTATCCGCATACAGAGGCTGGGTCTGCCTATACTGCTCAGCCTCTGTTGCTATCCAGATCCCCCCTAAGCCCCCCCCCCTCTGCTATCCCCCATAAATCACAGCCACGCTGTCAACACGCAGCGTGTTGTAGCGGGCTGTGTTTACCTATTTACTGTCAGTCTCGCAGCTCCCCCTCCTCCTCCATAGCTCTGGTCCCCGCCTGCGTCCCTTCCCTCCCCGCTGATTGGAGGGAAGGGACGCGGGCGGGGATCGGAGCTATGCAGCGCCGAGACTGATACTACAGAGGTAAACACAGCCCGCACAGTGCGGCTGTGATTTATGGGGGATAGCAGAGTGCAGGGGGGGGGGGGGGCTTAGGCGAGTTCTGGATAGCAACAGAGGCTGGGCTGTATAGGCAGACCCAGCCTCTGTATGCGGATAGCATTGTCAGAACCCCACCTCGGGTTCTCTTTAAAAAGAGGGGGTGATAGGGATAAGGTGTTATTCCACAACAAACTTAAGTTGATAAAAAGACTGGATTGTGTTAGCTCGAGGGATTTGAATTAATACGCCAGTTAGAAGTGTTTTAATATACAGTATTCCAGATGCTGTTTGACGCATAGCAGCAGCGCATAACTCTGTGGACCCTAGCGGTGGGAGCACAGACAGCAGGAGGTTAAAGTAGCAGCAGGAGGAGGAGGAGAAGGAGTGACATGTGGCAGCATACAATGTAGTAGGCCATGGCACTTAGCGTTGGTAACACAGCTGTAATAAACACCATACAGCAGGAGGTTCCAGACAGCAGTCGTGAAGCTCACATCATGTCCAATACACAACTGGGACAGCACAGTTTTTAACCCAGACACCTCAGAATGTATTTATTTATTTTCAAAAAATGTAGCTATTGTAGTGGCGTAATAGCTAGTGGCGCATGGCAGCAGCGCATAATTCTGTGGACCCTGGCGGTGGAAACACAGACAACAGGAGATTATATACAACAGGAGGAGGAGGAGTGACGTGTGGCAGCAGGCAATGTAGTAGGCCGTGACACTTAGCGTTGGTACCACGGCTGTAATAAACACCATACAGCAGGAGGTTCCAGACAGCAGTCGTGAATCCCACATCGTACACAACTGGTACTACTACTGATAGAGCTGAAACAATGCACATGATAACGCATCTCATAAAGACTGAACAAATTGCACAACCATAGGAAAGAAGTCTTCATTCAGTGACAAAATAAATAATATATCGCACCCTGTATCCAAACATGGTGCAAAAAATGTATCCTTTTATTATGAACTTTCCAAAACATCAACAATTAAAAACAATTAAAACCACCTTCTTAAACCGAATGTAATCGGCAATCTTTTAAACAGCTGGGATAGTGCTGAAGTCATATTGATATAAATATACATAATGGTGTTATGTATATTTATGGTGTTATGCATATTTATATGGTGTATATATATAATGGTGTTATGTATATTTATATCAATATGACTTCAGCACTCTCCCAGCTGTTTGAGAGATTGCCGATTACATTCAGTTTAAGAAGGTGGTTTTAATTGTTTTTAATTGTTGATGTTTTGGAAAGTTCTTAATAAAAGGATACATTTTTTGCACCATATTTGGATACAGGGTGTGATATATTATTTATTTTGCCTCTGAATGAAGACTTCTTTTCTATGGTTGTGCAATACACAACTGGGACAGCACAGTTTTCAACCCAGACACCTCAGATTTTTAGTTTTATTTTTATACAACAATATATAGCTATTGTAGTGGCATAATAGCTAGTGGCGCATAACTCTGTGGACCCCGGCGGTGGGAGCACAGAAAGACAGCAGCGCATAATTCTGTGGACCCTGGCGGTGGGAGCACAGACTGCAGGAGGTTAAAGTAGCAGCAGCAGGAGGAGGAGGAGTGACGTGTGGCAGCATACAATGTAGTAGGCCATGGCACTTAGCGTTGGTACCACGGCTGTAAATAAACACCAACAGCAGGAGGTTCCAGACATCAGTCGTGAAGCCCACATTGTGTCTAATACACAACTGGGACAGCACAATATTCAACCCAGACACCTCAGAATATTTTTTTTGTAACAAAAAATGTAGCTATTGTAGTTGCGTAATAGCTAGTGGTGCATGGCAGCAGCGCATAGTACAAATTAACTAAACTAGTACACAACACAACTACTAACTATAATCCCTAGTACTTAGCAGGGCCGGTTTAAGCAACAATGGGGTCCCAGGGCAAAATAAACCTGGGCCCCCCCCCCCAACAGATACCCCGGAACAAAAATCTGCATTAAGGGACCTTTTTTGCAGCTGGTATATCAGGGTGTGAAGCCCCAATCGGTCAGAGCTCCACATTCTGGCTACCCCAGCCTGCATGGGGGACAAGGGGTTAAAAAGTTTCAGGAGGGGGGACCCCACATAATTTAGAAAAAAAAATTGTAGCCACTGGGAGCCCCTACCAGCTCTGGGGCCCTGGGGCAATTGCCCCTTTTGCCTCTATGGTAGCGCCGGCCCTGGTACTTAGTAGTGTAGTCTACAGTAGTCGATAACTAGTGTGACAGTTATCAGAGAGTAACAGTAAAAGCTGGCTGTCACACACAAACACAATCAATACAGTCAGGCAGAATCAGATGCTGACCTGCCTGCTAAACACAGTACTGAAACTGTGTCACTAAATCAACTCACAGACTAACAGTAAAAAATAATTAACTTAGTACACAAGTACAAATACTAGTAATAATAACTATAATCCCTAACCTACCTACAGCTAGTAAGCTAAGGCTACCTAGGCTAGCAGGCCCTAGCCTGCACACAGACCTAACACTAGCCTAGCACAGTACACAGTATACACTAGCTACTGACTGAAAACTAAAAACAATCAAATGACTATCTATCAATAAATCAATATAATATATGTGTTTAGGAAGTGAATATAAAGCAAAACGCTGTGTTAAACAGTTGAAAAGCACTTGCTCAGACGAACAGCAGCACTGGAGATGTGCAGCTGTGGGCGGCACTAAATCAACTGACGGACTAGCAGACAGTATCAGTACAAAAACGAGTACACAACACAACTACTAATTATAATCCCTAGTACTTAGTACTAGTGTAGTCTGCAGTAGTTGATAACTAGTGTAACAGAGAGTGGCAATAAAAACTGGCTGTCACACACACAAACACAATCAATACAGTCAGGCAGAATCAGATGCTGGCCTGCCTGCTAAACACAGTACTGAAGTTGCGTCACTAAATCAACTCACAGACTAACAGTAAAAATTAACTAAACTAGTACACAAGTACAACTACTAGTAATAATAACTATAATCCCTAATCTACCTACAGCTAGCTAGCAGCGGCCGCTATAATAATTTTTCTGGTGCGTGTACATGCCTGCCTAATTTTTCTGGCTGCACTGCAGCAACAAAACAAAAGGCATGTACATGTGCCAATTCCCCTTTGTGATCATTACCTTGCCACAGAGAAGGGGCTTGCGTATCACAATGAAGCAATGACCGCCGGCTATATGGGTGTGTTGGGGTTGGAGGGCACACCTGACCCAATAAGATAGATAATAAGGTTGTTGCTTCATTGTGGACAGACCAAATTCGTTCAGCTGGACACTCATTCACTCTTGTTCAGTCATTAAGCTACCTCAGCCCGACCATATGGGCTTAAAACCCGCCATCGCCTTAACTCTGACCATGGTGCGCACCAGTCCAGCACGGCCGTCACTACACAAACAACTGTTTGCGGTGAGTTACACAGTGAGTTTGGTGTGTCAGTGTGAAGCAGTACACTAATTACACTCCCTGATTGAGGTATACACATGAGAGATGTTTTAAAGCACTTTAGGCCTCCAATTTAGCATGCAATGTGATTTTTGCCCTTAAAACGCTGTTTTTGCGTCAAATCCAGATTTTTCCTCGGGACTTTTGGCATGTATCCCACTCATTTATGCAAAAACTCAGATGTTAGACCCCTTGACAGTGGCGTACCTAGGATATTTGGCACCCGGTGCTATTTATGCACAGACCCCCCCCCCCCTGCAATGGTGGAGACGATGTGCGGCGTGCTTAGCGCACCGCAAAATGGGGCTACGTTGTGCAAAAAATGTGAAAAATGGGTGTGGTCTTGGACCAAAATGTTGGTGTGGTCACAGGTGGAGACAACTTTACATGAATTTAGCAATGGTGGGACATTAGATTAGGACAGTGGTGGTGAACCTTTTGGAGGCCGAGTGCCCAAACTACATCCCAAAAGTCACTTATCTATCGCAAAGTGTCAACAGCAATTTAATCTAAGTACAGACATTTTAACTCATGCATGAACATTATGGAAAATCCAAGTTGAAAATAAACTGTGAAGACAAACAACTCATCCATCCTACTCCTGAAAAATGTATTTTTTTTAGAACCCCCAGTTTTAATTTTCTGTTTTAAAAAGCTAGACAAGTAGGCTTAATGCTATTGTCTCATATGATGATGATTCAGCTTTTCCCATAGTCTCGCAGTTAGCAATCATGAAGCCCCCAACAAGACAAATTCAGCAATCATGAGGCCACCAACAAGACAAATTCAGCAGTCATGAGGCACATAAATAGACAGCATTTCACATAAATGGGCAGAATGCCCCCTTAATATGGTAGACACCTCTCACCTGGCTTCTGAATTCTCCTCTCATGGCTGTTGTGCCTGGCTGGCAATACTGTTTTTGGCTAAATTGGGGATGATATGTGGGCTGAAAGGCCTGGCTGGCAGTGATGCTGTGGCCTAGCTGGTGGTAATGCTGGGCTGTGCTTGGCTGGGCGGTGATGCTGTGGCTGGGCTGGCTGGCTGAAGTAAATGCTGGCCTGACTGGTGGTGATGCTGTGGGCGGCATTGAAGATGGGGCACGTGATGGCAATGCAGCGTTCCAGCGACTGGAACGCAGACGTGAGGTGAGTTGTTCTCTTCCTGCCCGCCTGCCTGCCCACTCACCCCCCCTGCCAGCTGCATTTTTAAGGTAACGAGCGCTGAAGGAGGGGACCCAGGTGAGGGAGGGGGGGATATTTCCCGCCCTCCCCGCTGCTGCCTGTCACCCCTACTTCTAGCGCTGCCCAGTGGTCCCTGCTTTGTCTACCAGGGGGGTCGTAGTGACACCCCCTGGCTGTCAAGCACCCGGTGCGCCACGCCCCCCTGCGCCCTATTGTAGGAACGCCACTGCCCCTTGAAACATCTTTTCCATCACTTTTGTGGCCAGCATAAATGTTTATAGTTTTCAAAGTTTGCCTCCCCTTTGAAGTCTATTGTGGTTTGCGGAAGTTTGCATGTTCGCGGACGGTTGTGGAGGTTCGCGAATGTGGTTCGCAAACCGAATATTAGAGGTTCAGGCCATCTCTACTTAAGGTGACAGCTATTGATTCTATCCTCCTTGACTGGAGAGGTGGTAATAGGGAGACAGCATTATTAAAGAAAGAGACAGCTTGGATAAGGAGGCTGGGTATCACGCTTGGTGCTATGTGGAGCAATACACAAGAATGAGACAGATGTAATCAAAAACAGGCTGAGGTCATACACAGTAAATGAGATGGCTGTGGTACAGTGGGTTAGGCAAATCGGAGTCAGTATCAGGCTAGGGTCATACACGTTAGGTCAGATGACTGCGGTACAAAGGGCTAGATGAGAGAGTGGTCAGTAAGGCTAAAGTCATATCTAAGTCAGTCCAGTAGTCACATTGAAATACAATATTTCAGTAATGAAAGTCGCATTGAAATACAATAGTAAGTTTATCACAGAGTGACAAAGTGCCCAGCAAAACCAGCGTAGTAATTGCTGTCACGTGCAGTGAAAGAAGACTGCAGCAGGGGGGGGGTTTAAATATTATTATTATTATTATTATTATTATTATTTATTGTATTTATAAAGCGCCAACATATTACGCAGCGCTGGACAATAAATATATACAATGATACAAGGATGACATACATAGGGTTATACACATAGAACAAAGTTATACATGCAAATTGTACAAAATACATGATCATGCAATGTGGGCTGGTTAGGTAGGCCCAGTAATACAAGTACAGGCTGTCATAGGACAGGAGCACACGATCCTGTAGATTACACTAGGGAGTTGAGGACCCTGCCAGAGGCTTGCAATCTAAAGGGAGGGGTGGAAACACTAGGTGGGGCTGAGCATTCCTCTGCTACCAGCAGAAAGGAGCAAAGACCAAGCCTCCAGAAGAAAACCACCAATGCAGCCTACAGAAATGAGCTGACCCTAAAACCTTCTCCAGGTAGTGTGGCAGCCGACATGCCTGTCAGCTGATGCTAATTACTCAAAGGCACGTCTGAAAGTATAAGAACCTCCCAGAGATGCGCGCGTTCATCTGGGGAGAGCGGAGGAACGCTCAGCCACGTCTACAGGGGAGCCGGGGATGCCGCTGGAAGAGGAAGCTCCATTTCCGAAACTGGCTGTGGCCTCGCTGGAGCCACTGAAAGGTAAGATCTTTACACTGGGAACTTTAGATCCAGGAGGTCTCAATCGGGAATATGATCTGGGATTTTGCATTTATTCTTGTTGACATAGCGTCATTAGGTATTGTTCTTTTTTGCCTGTGCATTTTCTTACTCTTGTTTTTGTTTATTCATGTACTCTACTTATGTATATTTATGACATTACTAATATGGTTTTATTGCTTCTGTTTTTGTTTTTTAGATATGCCTGGGTTGTGGCATGACTGAGCTGGTGATGGGTGATGTATGAGATCATTTGCCTGTGACCATCAATTCGTTTTTGCAAAAACCTTTCTCGTTTTTTTATGCAATTGTTTATTATTTATGCTGCATGCTTTGTTTTGTTACTCGGGACCTTTGGGCCCAGTGGGTGACGCTCTTTAGTTTTGTGTATTACAATGTTGTTTTACGTTTTTGTTCCCTGAGGGCCCAGTCTTTTTAGAGTGTTAGGCCCTCAGGTTTTGGGGTAGTCATCTGAGAGGATACAGCATCTTTTTCAATCCCTGTGTGGCCTGGTTTATGTGGGTGCCACCCCCTGGGCCCTGGTTCCTATGGGGAATGCTTAGTAGATATCATTGTGGACGTTTATCCGCATTGTTACTGTTTTTGTTGCCGGGGTTACCGCCGATCCCAGGGGGACGTCACTTCCGGTTTAACCGGAAGTGAGTCCTCCAGTGGAACGCATTGTGGTTCCTTATTGAACTGGCGAGCGGCTTTTTGTTCTCGTGGCCCTCCCCCTATGACGTGGCACTGTCTGATATGCTTTTGATTGGTAGCAAACCAGGAAGTGTTGCTGGCGCAGTTTTCTTTTGAACACATGCAGTCTTTTGCTCGTGAAATGGGCGGGTGTATTAGAGCGAAGTATATTTTTTCACAGGTGAAAGGTAAATGGTCTGATTGTTGATTTACATGTTATCTTGCATGTTCCCCATTAGGTCCGCCATTAATCCCGCCCAGTTGGACACAGATCGTTGTTTTTAGTGGTGGTGGGTTATTTAAAGGCATTTCACTGGTGTGTGTATTATGGCTATTACAACTTGAAAAAGGGCAAGGCCCGAAACAGCGTCTGTTGTTGTGTTAGCCAATTTTTGATGCAATAAAAGAGCTTAATTACTATCTGCTGGAGTGCTGCCGATCACTATTTGGATTTCTAAATCTGCGTTAGTTGCTCGGCAAGAGGTTAAACATGTACAGTAGAGCACAATCCAATTAATTTGCTCTCCTACGTTTTCTCCTGGGTGATATTTTAACCTTATCATAAAATGCCCTTTAAAGAGAAACCGTAACCAAGAATTGAACTTCATCCCAATCAGAAGCTGATACCCCCTTTTACATGAGAAATCTATTCATTTTCACAAACAGACCATCAGGGGGATCTGTATGGCTGATATTGTGGTGAAACCCCTCCCACAGGAAACTGCGAGGACCATGGTCCTTGCAGTTTCCTGTCTGTGAACCTTGTTACATTGTGGGAAATAGCTGATTACAGCTGTTTCCAACTGCCAAAAAGCAAGCAACAGCTACCACCACTAACATCACATGCCAGTGGTAAAAATGTCACCATGAGAAAAATGTCAGAATGTAAATCATGGAGAGGAAAGCTTTTACAATTGGCAAACACTAACTAAATCATTTATACATAATTATTGTAAAAGTGAAGCACTTTTTTATTACATTATTTTCACTGGAGTTGCTCTTTAAAGGGACTCCGAGCTCTGAAAAAAAAGGAAAGTTGTACTCACCGGGGGCTTTTTCCAGCCCAGTGCTGGTCGGGAGGTCCCACGCCGGCGTCCTGGCTCCTCTCCTTCTCCCCGCTCCGGAATGGCTGGCAGGCCGCAGCCCGGGCGACACTCTCCCGAGTGTCGGGCTGCTTCTTCCGCATATGACGCGGATTACGTCACACGCCAGCCGCCTCGCGTCATCACGCCGGCCGGCGTGAAAGTACTGCGCATGCGAGAGTGTCGCCCGGGCTGCGGCCTGCCAGCCATTCCGGAGCGGGGAGAAGGAGAGGAGCCAGGACGCCGGCGTGGGACCTCCCGACCAGCACTGGGCTGGAAAAAGCCCCTGGTGAGTACAACTTTCCTTTTTTTTCAGAGCTCGGAGTCCCTTTAAGCCACAAGCAAGCAAGAAAAACATTTTTTAATAGTACTGTTTCACTTACTTTTTGGTACTTTTTCAATTGCAGAGTGCTAAAAAAATTATTTAAACAGAAGATAAAAAAATCTAGGAGAAAACTTAGGAGAAAAAGTGAATTAGATTGGGCCCATACTGTGCATCGCTCAATAACTGTTCAAACGGTAGCAGGAAAAAAGTGTGCTGCGGCTAGTAAACGAAAAGGGCATCGCCATAGACTCTAATGCATTTTTGGTAAATATGGCACTCAAAGCGGAAAAAAAGGGCAGCCAATAAATACGGTTAACAACATTAGAACATTAAACATTTTGAAATATGCTATAATTTTAGAAACTTGCAACATTATAGTTTGTGTCATGTTATTTTATTTGTATGTACAGATTTTATGTTATCAAATATATCGTTGCTATCTGTGTAAGGGTGTTTCTGCAGGGAGAGTGGATAGGTTTAGGCACTACTGGGGCTGTGGTTAGGCACCGCTGGGGGGTTAGGGTTACGCATAACCAGCCAAGAGTTTTGTGTGAAAGTAGGATTACGTTGAGCTGTATTGTTAAATTCTTTTCATTTTCATGTCCCATCTGTTTTAAAATGGTATTTATCGTTAACAAATTTAGTTAACAATGTTTATCGTTAATGAGATTTCGTTATCCACCGGCGCTAATTTGTTATCCAGCCAGGCCCTTTTTTCCGGATGCCCTTTTTTTCATGCACCCGTTCAAACACTGTCATGCCCTCACTAATTACCTGGTTGAACTCAATGGGCTTGATTCACAAAAGAGTGGAGTTTTCGCACGAAACGATAACGTTTTCGCAAACGCAAAAACGTTATCGTTTCGCGCGAAAATCCGCGATCGCGCACAATGCGAAAATTCGCGCGAAAACGGCCGTGCTAACAGTTAGCACTCTTTTGTGAATCAAGCCCATTGGATGTATGTCTTTTTTTCTGTTTCAAAATGTTTATTGAAAATGTAAACATAACAAAGATAGAACTGTTGCAGAACATCTACATATCATATCAATGACAATCACAACCGCGTACACATAATGAAGAGGATAAAAAAAAAAAAGAGAATACAAATTTAAATAAATAGAAAAAAATGAAATTTTTTATATTATTCTAATGGTGCATCGTGTCAAGTTAACATAAAATCAGAGACTAAGAGAAAAAGAAGGGGGGAGGGAGGAAGAAAATGGTCTTTTATCAACCTAACCATGTAACTCATGCTCTTAGGGGTATACAGAGTGCAATTCATAATGACCAAAATACCGCTAGTTACTAGTTACACATTTGCATGATATATAGCTAGTCATACCGTTTTCAGCTCTCCATTATAGAGAGCAAGACCATATGGAAATGTTCTCCAGGGAAGCCAGGGCTTATAAATCTATCATCATATGTGCAAATTCTAACAAAAGCAGTCTTCCTATTGTTCACTGTCAGCTTCATCAGAACCACGGCAACATAGATGCCAAATTTAAACAAATGTAGCATGCAGAAACATCCATAAATGTACACACACACAATGTACTATTGTCTGTATTTATGAAAACTGTATCCATTACATGCCATTTTCATTTTGAGTATCCTACATCTGACATCAGCTGTTTTGTTTCACACCCCTATTTCTTTTCCTTGTGACTTCTGACGAAGACCAGTCCAGAGTGAGATCTGAGTGTGATCCGAGTGGAAGAACACATTGCTTACCAGTACAAGCAGGTGGAGGATTATTTGCTGCCATGTATCTTCTCCAGCTGTGTCTTCTACTGTCTTCTGTTGCAAGAAGTAAGTATTTCAATATGTAAGATAAAGTGTGGTCAGTGCGGCATTCACTATAGTTAAAGGTGGAAGATGGCAAAAAATTGTAAAATGTAAAATATGTGCAAACATATACAAATAAGAAGTACGTTTTTTTCCAGAGTAAAATGAGCCATACATTACTTTTCTCCTATGTCGCTGCCACTTACAGTAGGAAGTAGAAATCTGACAGAAGCGACAGGTTTTGGACTAGTCCATCTCTTCCTGGGGGATTCTCAGGTATTTATTTTCAAAAGCACTTAGTGAATGGCAATTGCTCTGTCCAACTGCCAAAAAACTGTGTAGCGAGCAGGGAAGCTGACCAGCATCATTGTTTTAAATACTTTTTAGGGAATATCTTTATAAATAATAAAAGCCTTGCTGAGAATCCCTTATGAAGAGATGGACTAGCCCAACACCTGTCACTTCTGTCAGATTTCTACTACCTACTATAAGTGTCTATGTTTGCACATATTTTAAATTTTACAATTTTTCGCCATAGTGCCCCTTTAAAGGTGAAGGAGATAAAGGTTGGAAGCGATCTTACCAGTTATAGGCGCTGCCTCCGCTCTCTTTGCTGAAGTGGCTCATTAGTGTGCTCCAACCATGTGGGCAGAAGGAAGGCAGAACATGCAATACACAGAAGCAGAATGTGGACACCATCTAAAATAAAAATATTGTTTATTGTAGTGTCAATCCAGCAAAAAAAAATCCAGCTTAAAGTGTAGCAGGTTCAGGCCGGATCAGTCTGGGCTATTGCACATACACAGTAGTCCAGACTGACGCAACTGAGCCAATTACCGGGACTGATCGCGGCTGAACGGCAGACTGCGAAACGGTGGGGAGGGAGTCACACGTGCTTATGGGGCCGGAGGAAGCTCCGGGTGAGTATAAAGTCTTTTGCATCCCTCAGCTCTGGTTTTCTTTTAAAGTGGTATTGTCACCATAAAAATCAAATTTTAACAGTAACTGGTCTGAGTGTATTAAGTGATAAAGATGCTAATCCTGCATTTAAAACTCGCAAAACCTTTTCTGCTCTTTCGGTTTGGAGTTATCACATACTTTAGGAGCACTGGCCCTTTAGTAGTGAAGTTGAATGCTTGGGATTCTTTTTATCTATAATATATTCATCCTCTTCTATTTATTTGCCTGCCTAGCTTCTTATCTGAAACACCTCTGCTCACTTGTGTTTACAAGCAAGGCTGAGGTGACTGGAGGAGAAAGGGGGAAAAAAAAACAGTGCAGTTCCTAGTTTACACCTCAGTGGCAGTGTCTGAAGACTCTGGGAGGAGGGCAGCTAAAGAATACACAAAGAGCAAGAGAAGGAAGTGGGGAAAACCAGAGTCAGGGAGGATATGATGTCAGCATTAGCTTGGCAAAATTGCCACTGCCTAGAATAGGATTTTCTGCTTTTCCTTTATGAAATTTACAGAAATCATTATATGGACAGCACAATACATCTGTTATGTAAGTAGAAGTAGTATTTATCTACTTATATATGTATTTTTGTTTCTAGGTTTGCATGGGTGTCATTTGTTCTTTAACCAGACAGCTCTACAGTTACCAACAGCAGTATGTGCTTGTGTCACTGTGCCTTTAACATCCATGCAGAGATGGGCCACTAAGATGACTGGCCTGTCATTCTAGTGCCCCACCATACATCACTGCACCAATGTTAATATCACAGTGTTTTTATTTCATTTAACCCTTTATGGAAATGGTTAAGGGGGGGGAGGGTACTTTGTACCGCTATACTCATTTATTCTGGGGGGTGGACATCTGACGTTCCCTTCTTAAAGGGGACTCCCAGATGCCACCATGAACCCCCCCAGGGAGTTATTGCCCCCACCTCATCCTGAGGCACTGGAGGATTGGACAAAGGTTTGGGGGAAAGAGGAAGGCTTGGCCACTCCTCTCCCCCAGAGCCCCCCATACCATGGACCATGCAGGCTAGTATAGCTCAGGGTGCAAAGCCCCAGTCGGCCAGGGCTCAGAATTCTGGCTATCCAAGTCTGCATGTGGTTAAATATGCTGGGTAGGGGGACCCCACGCCATTTTATTTTAATTCCCACACTCTGCACATAAAAATAAAACAATTAAAAAATAGGAAAATAATATTTTTCCCATGATCTTTTTAACATATCCTGCAAATATGGTGTTTCTACCATGTAAGGGGGCTTTGCTGTTAACCTCTAAAGTCGGCAGGTTTTGTTTCATTAAAGATCTATCAATTACTGTACCACATTTAAAAGTCCACTTTTTTCTTTGAAATTTTAAAATTGATTTACTCAAAAAGTATAAGGTCTTTTTGAAAAAAAAAATCCCCTTGCTCCCACTTTTCTTCTCAATGGTGTTTCTAGCATTTAAGGGGGCTTTGCTATTAAAGGGGCACTACAGCGAAAAACTAAAATTTTAAATATGTGCAAACATACACAAATAAGAAGTACATTTTCCCAGAGTAAAATGAGCCATAAATTACTTTTCTCCTATGCTGCTGTCACTTACAGTAGGTAGTAGAAATCTGACAGAAGTGACAGGTTTTGGACTAGTCCATCTTTTATAGGGGATTCTCAGGGATATATTTATTTTCAAAAGCACTTAGGGCCCTTTTCCACTAGCAATCGCTAGCGTTCACGCTGAACGCTAGCGATTGCTGAATCGCAATTACCGCCGATTCCCCGACGTTCGCGGCCGCGATTTTGCTATGCTATGCACTGCATAGCAAAATCGCGGCAAAAGTCGCTCCGCGGCGCGATCGCGATCAAGTAAAAAACGAATCGCGGTAGTGGAAATTACCTACCGCGATTCCTATGTTAAAAAGCAAACCGTAGCGATTGTAAAATCGCTAGCGGTTTGCGTTTTTGCGATTCAGCCAGCGCAAACGCGCTGGTGGAAAAGGGCCCTAAGTGAATGGCAGTTGCTCTGTCCAACTGCCAAAAAACTGTGTAGGGAGCAGGGAAGCTGTCCAGCATCATTGTTTAAATCCTTTTTCGGGAATATCTTTATAAAGAATAAAAACCTTGTTGATAATCCCCTATGAAGAGATGGACTAGTCCAAAACCTGTCACTTCTGTCAGATTTCTACTGCCTACTATAAGTGACAGCATTATAGGAGAAAAGTAATTTATGGCTCATTTTACTCTGGAAAAAATGTACTTCTTATTTGTATATGTTTGCACATATTTTAAATTTTACAGTTTTTCGCTGTAGTGCCCCTTTAACCACTAAAGTCAGTGGGCATTTAATTTTTCCATGGTCAGAAGGAGAAATTAAAAATTGAAATGAAAACAATATGGTCTTTTTTGAGAAAAAAAACAAAACTTTTTCCTCTTGTAGTCACTGTCTCCCTCCACATACCCTGAAAATTCAGTGCTTCTAGCATGTAAGGGGGCTTTGTTATTAACCACTAAAGTCAGTGGCCATTTGCCTGCCTTTAAAGTCTATAGAGCCCACTGCGAACATTCTGTTCGCATACTTTTATGAAAATTTGCGTTCAATGTTTGCGAACAGAAAATTAGATGTTTGCTACATCTCTAATGATCCAGTTAAAAAAAAATCCTGGGTGAGCAGATTCCACATGATTGATAAGTTTAACCAGGAAGATTCTGTGCAAAGTATTAAGGTGTTGTTGCAATCCATATATATGTTACGGCCAGAACCTGAAGTCTGGCCACTTCGGGTTCTGGCCAGTCAAAACACGAAGTGGCCGTTCACGTGCGACCAGTGTTAGAAATGAAAAGGATTCGGCTCCCGGCGGCATTAAATAAATGACTTCCCCCCGGCGGCAATGTAACAGATTAAGCCGCCTCTTCCGGTCTGCCTACTCCCCACCCCCAGCTTTTTGGGGGTTATATTTTTTTAAGTAAGTACTTTATTTTTTATGCATTTTAATTGGAAAAATAAGGGGAAAAAATGAAAAAAAAAACACATTATTTCTCAGTTTCTGCAATTATAGTTTTAAAATAAACTGTGCTGTTATAGATAAACCCACGCATTTAATTTGTCTGTTTGTTCTGGTTATCACATTTCAATCATGTCCCTAGTACAATGTACGGTGACAATATTTTGCTTGGAAATAAAGGTGTATTTTTTTCAATTTTGTGTTTTTGGTTTTCTCACGGTACACTACCAGTAATTACAAGCTCTTATTTGCAAATATAACAGTAACACACCCTCATGAAATACATATTCGAGAAGCTGAGTCCCTAAGGTAACTATTTAGGTATTCTCTTTTCAATTCTGTCACTTTTTTTTTTTTAACAGGTGTTTTATTTTGGTTCAGAGTATAGGAAAATAACAATTGTATTGCTTTTGATTCACTTTGGCAATGAAAAAAAAAAATGACATATGCTCTCAAAGACCACAAAATCAAGTCCCTTGTCGCAGCTCTGCTCCCAGTACATACATACACACACAGCCATATTATTTTACTACCAGAGAGCACATGCTATATGGAGGAACATAAATGACATGCTGAACATAAGATATAGTATTCACTGTGACTTTGGCAAAACATTCTGAATGTCACTGATTGATACTGTTATTACAGTCAGACAACAAGCTCTCAATGAGGCAGCAACAGTCAGACATCAATCTCCACGCCACTGTGTTGTAAATGTAATCAGATGCCATAAGGTCATTAGCCTGTGTGATAAGAATCTAGGAATAGAGATGACCTGAACGGTTCGCCGGCGTACGGTTCCAGGCGAACTTCGGTGGTTCGCGTCCGCCAGCGAACGCAAACTTTTCCGGAAGTTCGATTCACCCCATAATGCTCTATTAGGGTCAACTTTGACCCTCTACATCACAGTCAGCAGGCCCAGGAGAGCCAATCAGGCTACACTCACCCCTGGAGCCCCCCCCCTGTATATAAGGCACAGAGCGCCGGCCATTACGCTCACTCGTGGGCCTGCAATAGTGAGAGTAGGGCAAGCTGCTGCAGACTGTCTCTCTTAGGGAAAGATTAGTTAGGCTCTTGGCTTTTTATCTTGCTCCTGGCTTAATCTTATTGCTATAACTAGCTGATTGCCCGGCGTTGACCGGGTATGTATTTGGCTGGTGTAGGCTCTGCATACCTTTTCAACCCTAACACACAATTACTCAATGACCAAGTTTGTGAGCTTTGCAGTCTTTGGTATCAATTTGCATTGAAATGAAAAAATCGGATTGGCTGTTTGTGGCTCCACACCCTTTTCTGAATTTGATCCCCAGTCACCAAATAACCAACTGTACCAGGTTTGAGGCCTGTGCCATTAACAGTGCAAGAATGGTAGCAATTAAATATCCCCTGTTGAAAAGCAAAAGGTGGAGCCTCCCACTTTTCTGAATATTAATCCCAGTCACCCAGTGACCAACTGTGCAAAGTTTAAAAACCCTGCCATTAACAGTGTAAGAATGGCTGCAGTTTACATTTTCCCAGTGAAGTTTGTATTTGTCTCCACCCACTGATGACCCGGTGTTGCCCGGGTATGTATTTGACTGGTGTTGGCTCCACCCACTTTCTAACCACAAACACTTAATGACCAAGTTTGTGAGCTTTGGGGTCCTTGGCATCAATAATTTGTATATTCCCATAGAAATTAAACAAATCAGATAGGCTGTTTGTAGCTCTGCCCCTCTCCAGCATTTGAACCCCAGTCACCCAATGACCAACTGTAGCAGGTTTGAGGCATCTGCTATTAACAGTGTTAAAATGGCAGCAATTTAAATATTCCACTTAAAAATCAACAGGTGAATTTTGATTGGCTATTATAGGCCCCACCCACTTCCCTGAATATTAATCTGAGTCATTCAGTGACCATCTGGGCAAAGTTTGGGAACCCTGCCATAAACAGTGTAAGAAGGGCTGCAGTTAAAACTTTCCCAGTAAAATTTGGTTTTAGCTCCGCCCACTTTTTGGAACCTGGACACTAAGTCACTACTCAATGACCAAGTTTGTGAGCTCTGGGGTCCTTGGCATCAATAATTTGTATTTTCCCATGAAATGAAACAAATCTGATTCACTGTTTGTGGCTCTGTCCCCTTTTCTGAATTTGAACCCCAGTGACCCAATGACCAACTGTACCAGGTTTGAGGCTTGTGCCATTAGTGCAAGAATGGCAGCAATTTTAATATTCTCCTTGAAAAGTTACATGTGATTTTTGATTGGGATTTTTAGGCTCCACCCACTTTTCTGAATATTAATCCCAGTCACCCAGTAACCAGCTATGCTAAGTTTGAGAACAGTAAAGAAGGGCTGCAGTTTACAATTTCCCAGAAAAATCTGTTTTTAACTCCACCCACTTTTTGTAACTTGGACACACAGTCACTACTCAATGACCAAGTTTGTGAGCTTTTGGGTTCATGGCATCAAAATTGTGCTAATGGAAGCAGTTTATCCAGCAAAGAAATCTGGCTGTTTTTGGCTCCGCACCTTTACTGAATTTGAACCCCAGACACTTAAAGACCGACTGTAGCAGGTTTGAGGCCTCTGCTATTAACAGTGTGAGAATGGCTGCAGTTTCAATATTCACCTTGAAAATCAATAGGTGAATTTTGATTGGCTCTTGTAGGCTCCAGCTACTTTTCCGAAAATTAATCCTAGACACCCAGTGACCAACTGTGTGAAGTTTGAGAACCCTGCCATTAACAGTGTAAGAAAATCTGCAGTTTCCATTTTCCCATGTAAAAAGTTAGTTGTTTTTGGTTCAGTCCACTATTTCTAATCTTGACATACAGTCACTTATTGACCAAGTTTATGAGCTTTGGGGTCCTTGGCATCAATAAGTTGCATTTTATCATTCAAATTAAACAAATCTGATTGGCTGTTTTTGACCCGCTCCCTTCAGAATTTAAACCCCAGTCTCCCAGTGACTGACTGTAGCAGATTTTAGGCCTCTGCCATTAAGAGTGCATGAATGGCAGCAATGTAAATATTCCCCTTGGAAATCAAAAGGTGACTTTTGATTGGCTGCTGTAGGCTCCACCCACTTTTCTGAATATTAGTCCCAGTCACGCAGTGGCCAACTGTGTCACGTTTGAGAACCCTGCCAATAACAGAATGGCTGAAGTCAATCTAACAAATCTGATTGGCTGTTTGTGGCTCCATCCCTTTAGCGAATTTTGACCCCAGTCACCCAATGACTGACTTTATCAGGTTTGAGGCCTCTGCCACTAACAGTGTGAGAATGGCAGCAATGTGAAAAATTCCCCTTGAAAATCAATAGGTACATTTTGATTGGCTGTTGTAGGCTCCACCCACATTTCTGAATATTCATCCCAGTCACCCAGTGGCCAATTGTGTAAAGTTTGGGAACCCTGGCATATTAAAAATTTAGTTGTTGGCACCACCCACTTTTTCTAACCTTGACATACAGTCACTCAAGTTTATCAGCTTTGGGGTCCTTGGTATCAATACTTTGTATATTCCCATTGAAAAATAAACAATTCTGGCTGTTTGTGGCTCCGCCCTCTTTCTGAATTTGGACCCTAGTCACCCAGTGACCAAATGTACCAGGTTTGAGGAATATGCTTTTAACAGTATAAGAGAATGGTAGCAGATGAACTATTCCCTTTGAAAATAAAAAGGTGAATTTTTATTGGCTGTTGTAGGCTCCACCCACCTTCCAAAATCTCAATCTCTGTCACCCAATGACCAACTGTGCAAAGTTTGAGAACCCTGCCATTAACGGTGTAAGAATGGCTGCAGTTTATATTTTCCCAGTAAAAGTTGTTTTGGCTCCGCTCACTTTTTGTAACCTTGACACACAGTCACTCAATGACCAAATTTGTGAGCTTTCAGGTTCCTGGCATAAAAAATGTGTGAATGGAAGCAGTTTATCCACCAAGGAAATCTGATTGGCTGTATGTGGCCCCGCCCCTTTAGTGAATTTGGACCCCAGTCACCCAATGACCGCTATAGCAACTTTGAAGCCTCTGGCATTAAAAGTGTAAGAATAGCAGCAGTTTAAATATTCCCCTTGAAAATCAATAAGTGAATTTTGATTGGCTGTTGTAGGCTCCACCTATTTTCTTGAATCTTAATCGCATTCACCCAGTGACCAAGTGTGCCAAGTTTGAGAACCCTGTGATTAACAGTCTAAGAATGGCTGCAGTTTACATTTTCCCATTTAAAATGAACGGCTGAAATTTGATTGGCTGTTTTATGCTCCACCCACTTTTCCAGAATTTGTAACCTCGGTCACCAAGTGACCAACTGTTCCCTGATGACGATGCAAGGCCGAAACCGGTAGGAACTGGAGACTGGGCAACTTATACGAGATCGTTTTTTGGATTTTAAATGTGTACTGGGTTACACTATAAGCTTTTAACTACTAAGGGTCCCTGTCAAAAGGACCCTGGAAGTAAGTCATTGTATATGTGATGTAGATTCAGCTTCTAATAAATGTTTATGTGATTCTTGGATGGAGAAGTAACCTTTCTCAATTTATTTCTGGTGATGGTCACTGTGGAAATATGCTTTTGAGCACTGTGGGGTTACTGCAGATGCCGATTTGAGTACCAAGCGCTGTGGATTTGTATGCACTTTTTTCTTGGAACCGATTGTGGATGTGGTTTATCCTGAGCAGCTGGTGGAACATACACATGAGATAAAGTTTGGATCAGCGCCTGTATATACTACAAAATAAGTGACCAACTGTGCCATGTGTGGGGACTCTGGCTTGATTACTGTGAGAATGGCAGCCTTTTACATTTTTTCCATTGACTTGAATGGGTGAAATCTGATTTGCTGTTTGTAGCTCCGCCCATATGTGCAGGGGGGACCCGAGACCTCCAGAACACACACACCACACACACCACACACCACACACACACCACACACACACCACACACACTACACACACACACGCATCACACACACACACACACTTTTATATATATATATATACTAGCTGATTGCCCGGCGTTGCCCGGGTATGTATTTGGCTAGTGTTGGCTCCGCCCACTTTTTCTAACCCTAACACACAATTACTCAATGACCAAGTTTGTGAGCTTTGCGGTCTTTGGAAACAATAATTTGCATTGAAATGAAAAAAATCTGATTGGCTGTTTGTGGCTCCACCCCTTTTCTGAATTTGAACCCCAGTCACCCAATGACCAACTGTAGCAGGTTTGAGGCCTGTGCCATTAACAGTGCAAGAATGGCAGCAATTAAATATTCCCCTTGAGAAGCAATAGGTGAAGTTTGATTCACTTTTGTAGGCTCCACCCACTTTTCTGAATATTTAACCCAGTCACCCAGTGACCAACTGTGCAAAGTTTGAGAACCCTACCATTAACAGTGTAAGTATGGCTGCAGTTTACATTTTCCCAGTGAAATTTGCATTTGTCTCCACCCACTAATGACGTGGAACTGCCTGTGTATGTATTTGACCGGTTTTGGCTCCGCCCACTTTTTCTAACCCTAATGCACGAACACTCAATGACCAAGTTTGTGAACTTCGGGGTCTTTGGCATCAATAATTTGTATATTCCCATAGAAATTAAACAAATCAGATTGGCTGTCTGTGGCTGCACTCCTCTCCAACATTTGAACCCCAGTCACCCAATGACCAACTATAGCAGGTTTGAGGCATCTGCTACAGCCCCGTTTCTATGGGTGTGTGATACGTGCAATCGCCCGGGGTGCTTTATTGTGCGGCAGGAGGGGGGGCGCCGGAGCGGGGGAACGGACATAATAGTTATAACTCACCTTCTTCATCCGTTCCCCGCAGTTTCAATATCTTTCCTCTCCCGGCGTCCGTCGCCTGGTAACAGCGCCCCCTGTGATGACATACCGCATGTCATCACAGGAAGCACTGTGACTAATGAGATAGATGCCGGGAAAGGAAGGACATTGAAGCAGCGCGGGTTTGGCGGAAGCAGGTGAGTTATTACTATTATGTTCGCTCCCCCCGCTCCTGCGCCCAACTCATACCGCCCATACCAACTAACCTAAACTGTGGGAACCTACCTAACTAACCTAAACTGCAGGAACCTACCTATTTATCCTACACTGCAGGAACCTACCTACCTAACTAACCTAAACTGCGGGAACCTACCTAACTAACCTATACTGCGGGAACCTACCTAACTAACCTATACTGCGGGAACCTACCTAACTAACCTATACTGCGGGAACCTACCTAACTAACCTATACTGCGGGAACCTACCTAGCCAAGCTATACTGTAGGAACCTACCTAACTATCCTATACTGCGGGAACCTACCTAACTAACCTATACTGCGGGAACCTACCTAACTAACCTATACTGCGGGAACCTACCTAACTAACCTATACTGCGAGAACCTACCTAGCCAAGCTATACTGTGGGAACCTACCTAACTATCCTATACTGCGGGAACTTACCTAACTAACCTATACTGCGGGAACCTACCTAACTAACCTATACTGCGGGAACCTACCTAGCCAAGCTATACTGCGGGAACCTACCTAACTATCCTAAACTGCAGGAACCTACCTATCTAACCCATACTGGGGGGACCTACCTATCTAACCTATACTGGGGGAACCTACCTATTGAACCTATACTGGGGGAACCTACCGATCTAACCCATACTGGGGGAACCTACCTATCGAACCTATACTGCGGGAACCTACCTATCTAACCTATACTGCGGGCACCTACCTATCTAAACTATACTGGGGGCACCTACCTATCTAACCCACACTGGTGGCAACTATACGGGCTACCCTATACTGGAGGCACCAACGTAGATAACCTATAAAGCAGGCACCTACCTATCTAACCTACACTGGGGGCAACTATGCAGGCTACCCTATACTGGAGGCACCTACGTAGCTAACCTGTTCAACCTGTACTGCGGGCACCTATGCCTGGCTCCATGGGGGTGGGGTGGGGGGCGATTTTTACACCCTCGCCCTGGGTGAAATTTAGCCTAGAAACTGCTCTGATCTGCTAATACCAGTGTAAAAATGGCAGCAATTTAAATATTCCTTTTGAAAATCAACAGGTGAATTTTGACTATTTTGGCTATTTTGGCTATTATAGGCTCCACCCACTTCCCTGAATATTAATCTCAGTCACCCAGTGACCATCTTGGCAAAGTTTGAGATCCCTGCCATTAACAGTGAAGAAGGGCTGCAGTTTACATTTTCCCATTGAAATTTGTTTTTGGCTCCGCCCACTTTTTGTAAACTGGACACACAGTCACTCAATGACCATGTTTGTGAGCTTTGGGTCCTTGGCATCAATAATTTGTATTTTCCCAGTGAAATGAAACATCTGATTGGCTGTTTGTGGCTCTATCACAGGCATGGGCAAACTTGGCCCTCCAGCTGTTAAGGAACTACAAATCCCACAATGCATTTGCCTTTATGAGTCATGACTGTGGCTGTCAGACTCCTGCAATGCATTGTGGGACTTGTAGTTCCTCAACAGCTGGAGGGCCAAGTTTGCCCATGCCTCCTCTATCCCCTTTTCTGAATTTGAACCCCAGTGACCCAATGATCAACTGTACCAGGTTTGAGGCTTGTGCCATTAACAGTGCAAGAATGGCAGCAATTTTAATATTCCCTTTGAAAATCAACAGGTGAATTTTGATTGTTTTTTTTAGGCTCCACCCACTTTTCTGTATAATAATCTGTGCCATTAACAGTGCAAGAATGGCAGCAATGTAAATATTCCCCTTGAAAATCAAAAGATGAATTTTGATTGGCTGCTGTACACTCCACCCACTTTCCTAAATATTAATCCTAGTCACCCAGTGGCCAACTGTGTCAAGTTTGAGAACCCTGCCAATAACAGAATGGCTGAAATCAATCTAACAAATCTGATTGGCTGTTTGTGGCTCCACCGCCTTTAGTGAATTTGGTCCCCAGTCACCCAATTACTGACTGTATCAGGTTTGAGGCCTCTGCCATTAACAGTGTAAGAATGGTAGCAATGTAAATATTCCCCATGAAAATCAATAGCTGAATTTTGATTGGCTGTTGTAGGCTCCACCCACATTTCTGAATAATAATCCCAGGCACCCAGTGGCCAATTGTATCAAGTTTGGGAACCCTGCCATGTAAAAAATTAAGTTTCTGGCACCGCCCACTTTTTGTAACCTTGACATATAGTCACTCAATTACCAAGTTTATCAGCTTTGGGATCCTTGGTATCAATACTTTGTATATCTGATTGGCTGTTTGTGGCTCCGCCCCTTTCTGAATTTGAACCCCAGTCACCCAGTGCCCAGCTGTACCAGGTTTGAGGCATCTGCTATTAACAGTATAAGAATGGTTGCAGTTTAAATATTCCCTTTGACAATCAAAAGTTGAATTTTGATTGGCTGTTGTAGGCTCTACCCACTTCCCAAAATCTTAATCACATTCACTCAATGACCAACTGTGCAAAGTTTGACAACCCTGCCATTAACAGTGTAAGAATGGCTGCAGTTTATATTTTCCCAGTAAAATGTGTTTTTGGCTCCACCCACTTTGTGTAACCTTGTCACACAGTCACTCAATGACCAATTTTGTGAGCTTTCAGGTTCCTGGCATCAAAATTGTGTGAATGGAAGCAGTTTATCCAGCAAAGAAATCTGATTGGCTGTTTGTGGCCCCGCCCCTTTAGTGAATTTGGACCCCAGTCACCTAATGACTGACTGCAGCAAGTCTGAAGCCTCTGCCATAAACAGTGTGAGAATGGCAGCAGTTTAAATATTCCCCTTTAAACGCAATAGGTGAATTTTGATTGGCTGTTGTAGGCTCCACCCACTTTCCAAAATCTTAATCTTATTCACCCAGTGGCGAAGTGTGGCAAGTTTGAGAACCCTGCGATTAACAGTGTAAGAATGGCTGCATTTTTTCCCATTTAAAAGGAATGGCTGAATTTTGATTGGCTGTTTTATGCTCCACCCGCTTTTCCTGGATTTGTAACCTCGGTCACCAAGTGACCAACTGTGCCAAGTGTGGGGACTCTGGCTTGATTACTGTGAGAATGGCAGCCTTTTACATTTTTTCCATTGACTTGAATGGGTGGAATCTGATTTGCTGTTTGTAGCTCCGCCCAGGTGGGCAGGGGGGCCGCGAGACCCCCAGAACCTATCATCCCAGGTAGTAAGGAACCTGTATACCAAGTTTCGTTCAAATCGGTCAAGGGGTTTTCGAGTGATCGCGGCACATACACACACACACACATACACACACACACACACACACACACACATACATCCGATTTTATATATATATATATATATATATATATATATATATATATATATATATATATATATATATATATATATATATATATATATATATATATATATATGTTACGGCCAGAACCCGAAGTGTGGCCACTTCTAGTTCTGGCCGGCCACTTCGGGTTCTGGCCGGCCAATATGCGAAGTGGCCGCAGCGCAGCGGCCAGTGTTAGAAATAGAATGTTTCCTTTTATTATTAATGTCATTTTCCGGCCAAATGTAGCAAAACAGTTAATTTAATGAAATGAAGCTGGCGGCTCCGCCTCCTCTCCTCCGCCCCTGCCTCTCTCTCTCTCTCTCTTTGGGCAGCCGGCGGGGACACGCGTGTCCCCGAGAGTCGTTCGTGGCGCCAGGAAAGCAGAGCGGGGAGGCTGCAGACATTGCTTCTGCCAGCACCCGCTCTGCAGGGACGAACGACAAGCATGTCCCCCGCTGCCAGTATCGGGGAGGAGAGAGAGGCAGGGGCGGAGGAGAGGAGGCGGAGCGGAAGACGGGCGGCTTCATCCTTCTACATTGCCGCCAGCTTCATTTAATTAAATTAACTAACTGTTTTGCTACATTTGACCAGAGACGGCCGGAAAACTACATTAATAATAAAAGGAAACATTCCATTTCTAACATTGGCCGCTGCGCTGCGGCCACTTCGCACATTGGCCGGCCAGAACCCGAAGTGGCCGGCCAGAACTAGAAGTGGTCACACTTCGGGTTCTGGCCGTAACATATATATATATATATAGATAGCACCACACAAAAGTTCTTTTCAGAGCTAAACGTGCTAATTTTTTTTTTCTGCGTGTGTCCTACTGACACTTGTGTTGCATAGACAGCTTTGTAATTCAAAGTGTGTGCCACTGTGCCAGTGCCAGCCCAGGCCAATCACGACCAGACACCTGTGTCAGCTGTACATTGTGTAATACCCATTACTGCACACAGTGAGTTTGGTGTGTCAATGTGAAGCAGTACTCTAATTACACTCCCTTATTGGTGTATACACATGCAAGATGTTTTAAAGAGACTCTGTAACAACAAAAAGATCCCCTGGGGGGTACTCACCTCGGGTGGGGGAAGCCTCCGGATCCTAATGAGGCTTCCCACGCCGTCCTCTGTCCCACGGGGGTCTCGCCGCAGCCCTCCGAACAGCCGGCGACTGTGCCGACTGTCAGTTAAATATTTACCTTTGCTGGCTCCAGCGGGGGCGCTGTGGCGACTTTCGGCACGGAAATAGACGGAAATACCCGATCTCCGTCGGGTCCGCTCTACTGCGCAGGCGCCGGAAACTTGCGCCTGCGCAGTAGTGCAGACCCGACGGTGATCGGGTATTTCCGCCTACTTCGGCGCCGACAGCCATCAGAGCGCCTGCGCAGGAGCCAGGAAGGTAAATATTGCATCACGGCTGTATGGAGGGCTACAGCGAGACCCCCGAGGGACGCAGTACGGCGTGGGAAGCCTCATTAGGATCCTGAGGCTTCCCCCACCCGAGGTGAGTACCCCCCAGGGGCCGTTTTGTCGTTACAGTTCCTCTTTAAAGCACTGGGCTTGAAAACCGCCATGGCCTGCACTCTGGCCATGGTGCGCACCGGTCCAGCACTGCTGTCACTAGGCAAACAGCTGTTTGCGATGCGTTACACAGTGAGTTTGGTGTGTCAGTGTGAAGCAGTACTCTAATTACACTCCCTGATTGATGTATACCCATGCAAGATGTTTGAAAGCACTTTAGGCCTGCAATTTAGCATTCAATGTGATTTCTGCCCTTAAAACGCTGCTTTGCGTCAAATCCAGATTTTTCCCCGGGACTTTTGGCGTCTATCCCACTCCGCCATGCCCCCCTCCAGGTATTAGACACCTTGAAACACCTCTTCCATCACTTTTGTGGCCAGCATAATTTTTTCTAGTCACTGTACAAAAAGACAGACCGGGCACTGTCACTTAGGGCCCTTTTCCACTAGCGCTAGCTGAATCGCAAAACTGCAAACCGCTAGCGATTTTACAATCGCTACGGTTTGCTTTTTAACATAGGAATCGCGGTAGGTCATTTCCACTACCGCGATTCGTTTTTTACTTGATCGCGATCGCGCCGCGGAGCGACTTTTGCCGTGATTTTGCTATGCAGTGCATAGCATAGCAAAATCGCGGCCGCAAACGTCGGGAAAACGGCGGAATTGCGATTCAGCAATCGCTAGCGTTCAGCGCGAACGCTAGCGACTGCTAGTGGAAAAGGGCCCTTAATGCGTTTTATTTCCTCTGTGGCCATACAAATAGCTTATCTTCATGCAGATGATAAAACATATATGCCATACAGTAAAAGAACAGTCAAACCTTGATACTGCTGGTGCTGGAGTGCTGGGGATAGTGGTGACCAGGGAAGATAAAGGACGGCACAACAGCAGTTTCACGCCCGCCTGGCGCTTGCTCACGTGTGTGTCCTGTGTCACACAGGACACACACGTGAGCAAGCGCCAGTCGGGCATGAAACGGCTGTTGTGCCGTCCTTTCTCTTCCCAGGACACACACGTGAGCAAGCGCCAGTCGGGCGTGAAACGGCTGTTGTGCCGTCCTTTCTCTTCCCTGGTCACCACTATCCCCAGCACTCCAGCACCAGCAGTATCAAGGTTTGACTGTTCTTTTACTGTATGGCATATATGTTTTATCATCTGCATGAAGATAAGCTATTTGTATGGCCACAGAGGAAATAAAACGCATTAAGTGACAGTGCCCGGTCTGTCTTTTTGTACAGTGAATTTTTCCAAGTGTCCTTCTGCTAGTCCGTATACCGGCTGCACGTCACTACGTAGTTCCATAAGGCCACCATACAGGCTCTTTCGGAGTGTGAATATGCAATATATACTGATGCAGCGGATTTCCCTTTCCTTTTTCCCTCAAGACTACATTTGAGTGCCGAGTGTAACAATACTCTACAGTGTACGTATATAATTTTTTCTAGTTTTCCAAGTTCTCCTCCCCATTGAAGTCTATTGCGGTTCGCGAAAGTTCGCGCAAATCGAACTTTTGCGGACGTTCGCGAACTGAAAATCGGAGGTTCAGGCCATCTCTATCTAGGAATCCTTTTGGAGTGATTGCTGAAAAGGGAAAGTTTACAACTTTTTTTTTCAAAATGTGACTCCTTTGTGTAATGATCTGCTCAGCTGCCTGTGCAGGCAGGCAGCTTTTTGACCATTGTTTAGGTTTGCATGCTGCAGGACTCTGGAAAGAAGAGCTTCTGTCAGTTTTGCAGCTTGTGCTTGCTGAGGAATTTGCATACGTTGTCATGCAAATTGCCTGGCCCCATTCATTGGAGCTGTGTACTATAAGTACTATGTGTTTCCCACAATGCTTGGCTGGTCATAAGGATTTTGTCCTATGTAACACTCCTGGTGGGGTGTCAGTCTTACTCTCTGTTTGAAGATCAGCTTAGAGTAATTCCTGGAAAACTGCACTAGGCAGGTTTCCTTAGTGCAGTTAGGATTGCTTATCTGTTTGTTTGTTCTGTTGCTATTGTCCTGTCCCAGCGGTGGTCGACAGGAAATGGTTCTGATCTCTGTTCTTGGAGTATAGCTGGTGCAGCGGTTGCTACCAGCTATCTCTTCTGATCTGTCTCACCTGGATCGCACTAGCATCTTGCGCTAGCGCTGTGGATCCTTCTGTTCTGTCTCCTTGGATCATGCTAGCCACTTTCCGCTAGTGCTGTGGATCCTTCTGTTATGCTACTCTGTACCGGGATCGCGCTAGCCACTTTCGCTAGCGCTGTGGATCCTTCTGTTCTGTCTCCTGGGATCGCGCTAGCCACTTTCCGCTAGTGCTGTGGATCCTTCTGTTCTGCTACTCTGTACCTGGATCGCGCTAGCCACTTTCGCTAGTGCTGTGGATCCTATCTCTCGCTTGTCCCTGTTTTCGTGTGTCTGTCTTGTCTGCTACGAACGCTTGCTGGAGGCTCGGTGAGGTAACCGTTAAGCAAGCGCTCGCGTCCTCTGTTACATGTTTGTCTTGTCTTGGTTAGTTAGGCGTGCTTGTCTCTATTGTGCTTATCACGTGGAGACTGCGCACGAACGCGTGCACTGTTGCGAATGAGTGCGGTGTTTGCGTTCAGTTAGCGTTTGTTATTTTCCTTGTTATTCTCATTGTATTATTTGCTGTGCCTTTGCTAACCTCGTATTCTGTTCTGATCTGCCTTGTGTCACGTCTGGCGATCGCGTTCCCATTTCGTATCTGCTGTTGTGTGTGCACTGTTGCAGGTTGGCGACTGGTTTGGTGCACACACATACAACCTGTCCCTTTGCTCGTTCTCATTCGCAATCGCTTCTCTTGCGATTGCGTTCTGCGCTTCGTACAATTCCTGCCTGGCATTTGTGGAGGTACAGAGGATTGGTTCCTCTGCACTCCCCAGCGCCATCTGCCGACAGGAATTGTCCCTCTATGGGTGCGTAGCACCTTTTGCTGGGTGCCTGCAAATATACGCTTGTGGAGGATTTCCGCCGTATCAGCACACGCGTTGTGCACTGATCACGGAGAAAGTTCCACAATCGTTACACTTTGTTTGTAGGGTTGTACATGAAGTCATCAGAATTTTGCAGCAGTGAGAGACAGATGTTTTTTTACGAACCCTAAGGAGCTGGGACAGTATACAAATTCCAAAGTGTGTATGAGTCCTTATCTGTGTTGTGGACACATGAAGTCAATATAACAATGGTGTGAGAGCAGAATACATTTTTCTCTCCATACCCTTAGCTGTCAGTCTCTCAAACTTTCCCCCCCACGGGCCCCCTGTGGCTTCTGGGTCCCCCTGCAGTGGCATCCCTTGCAGGGTCTATTGTTACGCCGCTGCCTTTATACATAATCAGATAGTTTTTTGGGCACACAACACACTGTTAACCATAAGTAGCACCACTGGATTTTTCAAGGCTAGTTTTTGCACCAAAAGTAATACAGTCCTCCTTTCTTAGCAAAGCCCCTGGAGTCTCAGAACATTCAATACAGGTCACAAATGTCACCATTCTGAAAACTAGAGACACAGGCCTACATGCATACAGTCAAAAGTGGCGCCGGGAAAAAATGGCGCACGGTTGCAAACGATAATGTGCTTAAAATGCTATTTAGCGTTTTAATGTAATTTTCTTTCACAGCACACGTTCCCACCACTTGTACTTACTGCTCTGGCCAGCCAGAGTTGATACGGAGATGTAGTGGTTGCACTTCAAGAACGGCGGCCCTTATTGTTACTGTCCTGCGGCTCTCAGACCACAGGCTGCCTGGAGGAGAGACCAGCACCTGTCCGGGAGCAAACTGAGCTGACCGCATTGGTGGGGGTTGACAAACCCCGCACAGCACTGGGAGCCAGGCACACAGGAGAGGAGCGCCGGGGAAGCCGAGGCTGGAGAAGTCCAACACAGAAGAGGATTAGCACGCTGGACGTCCAGTGCACCGGGCTCCGGAGGAGAACGCCTTCCCAGTGGCCACTGCCACCCGGAGCAGAGAGGAGCATCACTTCCCAGCACTGCACCGAACATTTAGAAAAGGATTCAGCTGCACACAGCGCTGTGGAAGAGGCAGTATGGAGGTAGAAGCACAGTCCATGCCCACAGCGCCCGGAGCAGTAAAAATAAAAGCTTTCTGGGGCAGCATTGATAAGCACGGTAAATGTAAATGTAATTTAAATGTTGCACTTCAAAACGGTAAATTACGTTTACTGTGCTTTTTAATGGTGCGCCAGAAAGTTTCCATTGCCCTAAGCGCCATTTTTTCCTGCTTCGTACCCAGATATACATATTGTGTAACATTTGGACTTTGCGTTTTTTTTTCTAAAATTACACCATAACTTTGCAAATGCAATTATTTTACATTTTTTTTCAAGTTTGCACTAAAATAAATTCATATGATATAAAGCCTCAGCCATCAAACACCCCAAAATCTATTCTCTTGCTTGTCACGTTTAAAATGATACCCTATATACATAATCAGATAGCTGTTAACCATGAGCAGCAACAATGGCTTTTTTTTCATCCAAAGTGTCCTTTTTTTTAATCCTGGTACACACTTTCAAGGTCCTAATGACACTTTCTCTTACAGGGCTATGGCCACCGATTGGCCCATGTGGTAAAGCAAGGTGTAAAAGCCAAAGTACACCTAGCAGAGGATGGTTTCGATCTATTGACTGCTGGGTTATGGGCTCAGCACACTTCCACTGCGCCTCTCTGCTGCTGTACAGCAGATGATTTGTTGTAGGAAAAAGTGAGTGAGACCGCTTAGCTGTACGGAAAAATGGGCGTTCCTTTGCCTTCTTTTTTCTGGCCTTTGTCATCATGAAAGGATCATAGAAATATGTGTAGAAATTTGATATATACAGGTTTTGTTTAACCACTTCGCCGCCCGGGTACAGTATATCTATGCTCCTTTGGACTTCAGTTCCCCGCCTGGAGCGTAGATATACGCACCCCCCGCCGTCGCCGTCCGTGCTCCCGCTCGCACGTGCGTTTGTGCACGCCGCCGCCCGCTCGCCCGGAGATCAATGAACGGGAAAATCCATTCCCGTTCTTTGATCTCTGCCCCCGCAATGATCGGCATGCTTCTACGAGAAGCAGCGCGATCATTGTGAGAAAACTCAGTTTCCCAGCCTCCCTTCCTGCAAGCGTCCTTCCGACGCTTGCAGGACGCCTGAAAAAAATGTGACCATCTTGTGGCCAAAAAGTAATACTACACCCAAAACATTTTTTCACATACAAATACATTATTTTAAATATTCATTTTAATTCATTAACTCCCACACTCCCCAATTGTAATCAATTTTTTTTTTTTGTAATATTAAAATAAATTAAAAAAAATTACAATAAAAAAAAAAAAAAACTTAAATAGTTACCTTAGGGACTGAAATCTTTAAATATTTGTATCAAGAGGGTATAACACTGTTAGTTTATAAATTATGGGCTTGTAATTAGGGATAGACACAAAACTGAAAAAAATGCACCTTTATTTGCAAATAAAATATTGGCACCAGACATTGTGATAGGGACATAATTTAAATGGTGTAATAACTGGGACAAATGGGCATATAAGTTACATGGATTTTAATTATAGTAGCATGCATTATTTAAAAACTATAATGGCGGAAAACTGAAAAATAATGTTTTTTTTCCAAATGTTTTCCTATTTTCCCATTAAAACACATTTAGAATAAAATAATTCTTGGCATAGTGTCCCACCTAAAGAAAGCCTAATTGGTGACGAAAAAAACAAGATATAGTTCATTTTATTGTGATAAGTAATGATAAAGTTATAGGCGAATGAATGTAAGGAGCGTTGAAAGGAGAAAATTGCTCGGATGCTGAAGAGGTAAATCCCCTCAGGTGTGAAGTGGTTAAAGTGGCGTTAAACTTCTTGGAGCAGACTTTTTCCTCCCTCCACAAGACACACATGCATCCACATAAAATCATACATGGCTATCTGGGGTTCTCTTTGGACAACTTTTGAATGCAAAAGCAAGGCTGTCCCTGGGTGGGCTTGAACCACCAACCTTTCAGTTAACAGCTGAATGTGCTAACTGATTTTTCCACAGAGACCGTGTATGCAGTTGCTGTTAAATTATTTTATGGGGATGTATGTGTGTCTTTTGGAGGAAGGAAGGAAGTCTGCTCCAAGAAGTTTCAGCATGTAGTGTTGGTGGTACAGTGGTGAGCATAGCTGCCTTCCAAGCAGCTGACCTGGGTTTGATTCCTGGCCAATGTATGTGAGCGTGCTTTTGACATCCTACAAATCCCTGGAAGGCAAGATCCTCCTCCACCTCCGGAGGATGTATGTGTGTCTTTTGGAGGAGGAGGGTAGGTGCAAGCAGTGAGAGGGCCCGGTTGTATGGGGGCATTGGGGAGCCTCCACGTGGTGCTCCTGGATAGTGCTAATGTAGCATGAACTAATCCCCACAAGGCAACCGCTTTGCAGTATTCGTTTTAGACCCTGCAAACTTTGGCATGCGAAAGCAAATGAATATTTGCATGAGCAACGTCATGTGAGAAGCCAATTATGCCAAATTTGCAAAGCCAGATTTGTCAGGTTTTACTTGGTTTGATGCATATATTAAATTCTCTGTGTAGTAAATATTAGGTATGCAAGTGACAGTTTTTGTCCAGGTCGTGACCAGGTCGGACTGAGTCAGACTATAGCATAACCCTCAATGATGCCCTCAATAACTGCTCAACTGGGTAGCACGGTGGCGTAGTGGTTCGCGCTCTCGCCTTGCAGCGCTGGGTCCCCGGTTTGAATCCCAGCCAGGGCACCATCTGCAAGGAGTTTGTATGTTCTCCCCGTGTCTGTGTGGGTTTCCTCCGGGTACTACAGTTTCCTCCCACATCCCAAAAACATTCAGATAAGTTAATTGGCTCACCCCTAAATTGGCCCTAGACTACAGTACTTGCACTACATAATACATACATAGACATATGATAATAGTAGGGATTAGATTGTGAGCTCCTTTGAGGGACAGTTAGTGACAAGATAATATATATACTGTACAGTGCTGTGTAAGATGTTGGCGCTATATTAATAATAATGAGAAGTAATTACAGCCATAAAGAACTTTCCTGTTTGTAAATGGCTTCTGAGAGCAGGAAAGAGATTAAAAGGGCCAATAAGTCATAGATTTGAGCTCTGGCATACTTCAATGAAGGTGTCATTGAGCAGAGACAATGAAACAGTAAAAACTTAAAAACTAGATTTAAAATAAAGTTGAGGAATATGTAAAAAAGTCATTTTTAGGAGAAGGTGGACAGATACAATTGTTTTTCCCACCAGATTATTTTCAACTCGGATGTTCTTTAAGGCCCCTTAAAGAGGCTCTGAAGTCTCAAAAAAACGATCTTTTTATTTAATAAAAATGTTTAACATAATAATCCTACCTAAACCGCCGCATCCCCGCCGCTCTAATCTAACTAAATACCCCCAAACTCCCCGGGGGGCAATCCGGGCAGCGCTTCCCGGTGAGGCAGGGCTATGAGCTGCAGCCCTGCCTCACAGGCGTCTGTCAGCCCGGATCACCGCCTCTCCCCCACCCCTCTCAGTCTTCCGTCACTGAGAGGGGTGGGGGAGAGGCGGAGATCCGCCGCTGACAGGCACGTGTGAGGCAGAGCTGTGGCTCATAGCTCTGCCTCACACGGAAGCGCTTAGTGCAGCAAAATCCACGACCAAGAAAGTCGTGGATTTTGAAGGGGAGAGGGAGGGGGGAGTTAGGGGGGATTTATAGTTTACAGCGTCGGGAATGCGGTGGCTTAGTTAGGGCTATTATGTTTAACACTCTTATTAAATAAAAAGATGCTTTTTTTGACACTTCAGTGTCTCTAAGGCCTTGTTTCAATGTGGCCATTCTGTGATCACTGTGATTGGCTCACAGAGTATGAAGCCAATGAAACTGCCTCCTTCCCAATAGGAGGAAGCTCGTCTGTCACATAACAGCTGAGTTTACTTCCTCCAGCGAACGAGGATTGGTTCGGGAATCTACGCCGAATCAGAGTTAGAGAGATGCAATGCGCCGTAGATTCTACCTACCGTGGTCCCAAACCAGTTAAGATGGTTCACTGAATCCATTAGGTGATGCCCAGTTTGGAACATATCAAACAAAAGAGGACACAAGGGAATTGAGAAGAGCATGGGGACAGAGGAGGACACAGGGGGACATAAGGTACAAGGAAAGCACAAGGACACAAGATATACAAGGGAGACATAATAATTGTGGGGAGAAGATCCACAAGACACCCCTGCCTGCACCATGGACACACCAGGATTAGCATATTTTTAGTTTTTTTGCCTCTCAAGGCCTGGAAACTACTAGCATTACATTACTAAGTGCTTGTGATTTGAAAAGTGCTTGCTAATGTAATGCTATGGGTTTAATCAGAATCAGAATTTGGTTTATTCGCAGAGCACGACTGGGTCGTGGTCGGAATTGGGTTTGGCACAGGTAAACAGCTCATATGACAATACTAATATAGACAATACTAATAGGAAGAAAATAAAAATACAGTCAAGAATGGTGCTCAGATACCTCTTTTTGATATCTGGATTGTTCTGGATCCGGATAGCAAAAAATCTGGATAAATTCAGATATCTGGATTCAAACCGTTTGGATATCCGAGTCTATCCAGATATCCGAACCCATTATCTGGATTAAATCCGGGTATCTGGATTGAAAACTGGAAGTAGCCTTACATTGCTTCCAAAACGTCTTTTATAGTAAATGATGCATGAAGCATCATGCTTTTTTTAAAGAAAAACAGCTATTGTTATGTGTTATGATACAAAAATAAAAAAAACAAAGGCTGTAAATTAACATCAGGAGGTTCCAGACAGCGGCCGTGTCCAATGCACAACTGGGACATCACAGTTTTCAGCCCAGACTTCTCCAAAAAAACAGTTTTTTTTTTCCAACAAAATACAGCTATTGTAGTGGCATAATAGCTGGTGGCAGACTGGCAGCAGAAGATGTGTTCTGTGTGTACCCTGGAGGTGGGTAGAGATCTCTGTTGTTGAGCTGGTGGTGGCCTGCTCATCCACTATCAGCTCCATCACAGGCTTGGCATCTTTCTCCTCCAATGTAGGTCAACGAAAATGGACGCTACACGCTGCTGCACCTCTGCAGTGTGACTCCCCCTAACAGCTGGGCTCCCAGTGCGTCCACGACCAGTGGCTAGCGGCGAAATGGACACTTATGCGGCAGATCTGCCGAGGGTGGCGGCAATGCTGCTCCCTCTCCGCTTGCCCTTGCCTTTCATGCTGCCCCTCCCCCGGCTGCCAGTGCCAGCAGACATAGTACAACTTTATATGTGTCCAAATGAAGTGGGGTACTTGTACTTTATTCAAATCAGTAGTACTAGTAGATAGTAGCAGTAGTAGAACTTCAACTAATGGAGTGACAGCAGAGTAGCACACACTGACACACTAACTGTCTGTCTGTCACACTGTAACAGCACTACAATTAAAGTAAGCTAACTCAATACAAATTGACTTTATATAACTGGTGATAGTAGACTAGTTGTAGTAGTACTTGTAGAACTTCAACTGACGGAATGACAGGAGCACACACTAACTGTCTATCTGTCACACACTGACTGACTCTAACAGCAGCACTGCAGTAACTATCTGTAGTAAATGAAACTAACACAGTAGTAGTACTCTCTCTAACAACTAGAGATGTCGCGAACCTCCGATTTTCGGTTCGCGAACCGGGTTCGCGAACTTCCGCGGAAGGTTCGGTTCGCGGAAAAGTTCGCGAACCGCAATAGACTTCAATGGGGAGGCGAACTTTGAAAAATAGAAAAAATTATGCTGGCCACAAAAGTGATGGAAAACATGTTTCAAGGGGTCTAACACCTGGAGGGGGGCATGGCGGAGTGGGATACATGCCAAAAGTCCCGGGGCAAAATCTGGATGTGACGCAAAGCAGCGTTTTAAGGGCAGAAATCACATTGAATGCTAAATTGCAGGCCTAACGTGCTTTAAAACATCTTGCATGTGTATACATCAATCAGGTAGTGTAATTAGAGTACTGCTTCACACTGACACACCAAACTAACTGTGTAACGCACCGCAAGTTACCAGCTGTTTGTGTAGTGGCGGCCATGCTGGACTACTGTGCAACATGGCGAGATTGCTCTTCCTCACTCAGTGATGTCAGGTAATGTGTGACTTCCTTCTCAACTTTCCATGGCATTGTTAAAAAGCTTACGTTTTGTTTTTAAATTACATTTTCTACTTGCTGTGTACTTGTTCAGTACCGCTACAATGAGAATCCTATGGAGGCGGGCAAGTCTGGCATTGTGACCCCAGGTAATGGCCGGGGAATGAGGGTTTGAATCCAGTGTGGAGCCTGAGCAACGGCTACCACTACACATCCAAGGAGGGCAGAAGGCAGGCATGCACGCCCGCCCCGAGGTAGTGACCAAAAATAACAATACAGGAGGAGGACTTTCGAGGCCCTGCTGTGTATTTGAAATGAATTAACTTTAAATCCTTTAACGAGTACCAGTTATGGCAGGAAATTAGTATATGGTTGGCAATCGAAAAGCTCTCCTTTCACGAGAATCATATGGAGGGCAACTCTGCCATTGTGACCGCGTGGAATGAAGGTTGGATTCCGGCCCGAAGTGGGAGCCTGCTGAGACCCATGCTTGCTGTAGCTGCCCTGACCCTGCTTTGCAGACCAGGCATCTGTGGTCAGATGGACCCTTGGGCCAGCGGAAGACAAACCAAGACGAAAGCATTTGCCAAGAATGTTTTACGGAGGGCAATTTTTTTGGCCCTTTTTTACATTTTTTGAAAATGATAGATGGTTGTATTTTAAATTGTTTGAAAGTTTAGATGGTTGTATTTTTAAATTGTTTGAAAGTTTAGATAATTGTATTTTTAAATTGTTTAAAAGTGTATCCATTCTTCCTCCCCCCAGCCACGAACAATACCATGGGAACGTGGAGCAGCAGAAGCCCCCTGTGACGGCTGCCGCGGTTGTTCTCCGCGGCTTGTCTTTTGAGGGGTGCTGCTTTTCCTCAGGTGTTCTTGCCAATCATAGCTGTTTGTGCCTTCTCTCCAGGTGCCTTCGTAAAGCAATTGTCCCTACGTGACAGTTGGCCTTTCCACGGCTCAATTTTTGCTGGCAGAGACAACAGATGGCTTTGCTCCGATCTGAGACACACACGTTAAAAAATTTCCAAACCGCTGAGCCCCCCTGGGCTGATGGCGCTACGGTGGCATCAGCAGCTGAGGTTGAAGGGCATGTTGGCTGTCTGGCTATAGCGGGCGATACATGGCGCCGGACACTGGCCCCAGCTGTTTCTGAGGACGAGCTCCCTCTTCTATTGCGTTCCGGAGTTGGAGCCTGATCAACGTCTACCACCACAATACAATACAATACAATAACATTTGTAAAGCGCTTTTCTCCCATAGGACTCAAAGCGCATAGCTGTGTCTCAGATTAATACAGGGTTTCAGGCTGGGTTGTGTTACAGAGGGGATAGTCAGATGTTCATGAATGCCACACATCCAGGCAAGGAGGGAGGCAGGCAGGCATGCACGCCCGCCCCGAGGTAGTGACCAAAAACAACAATACAGGACTCAGGAGGACCTTTTGCGGCCCTCATTGAAATGAATTAACTTTAAATCCTTTAACGGGAATCCGTTATGGAGGGCAACTCTGCCATTGTCGCCGCGGGGAATGAAGGTTGGATTCCGGCCCGAAGTGGGAGCCTGCTGAGACCCATGCTGTAGCTGCCCTGACCGTGCTTTGCAGACCAGGCATCTGTGGTCAGATGGACCCTTGAGCCAGCGGAAGACAAACCAAGTCGAAAGCATTTGCCAAGAATGTTTTACGGAGGGCAATTTTTTTGGCCCTTTTTTTACATTTTTTGAAAATGATAGATGGTTGTATTTTTAAATTGTTTGAAAGTTTAGATTAGGGATGGGACGAATCCACAATTTTTTCGAATCTGAATCCGAATCCGAATCTGAAAAGGTTCTCGAATATCTCGAACCTTTCGAATCCCGAATCTAACGAATCCTGCACATAAGAATTGTGCGATCCGTGGTATAGTTGCCCGCAGTATAGGTAGCGAGGTAAAGGTGCCTTCAATATTGGTAGCAAGGTATAGGGGCCTGCAGTATAGGTAGCAAGGTATATGGGCCTTCAGTATAGGTAGCAGGGTATATAGGCCTTCAGTATAGGTAGCAGGGTATATAGGCCTTCAGTATAGGTAGCAGGGTATATAGGCCTTCAGTATAGGTAGCAGGGTATATAGGCCTTCAGTATAGGTAGCAGGGTATATGGGCCTTCAGTATAGGTAGCAGGGTATATGGGCCTTCAGTATAGGTAGCAGGGTATATGGGCCTTCAGTATAGGTAGCAGGGTATATGGGCCTTCAGTATAGGTAGCAGGGTATATGGACCTTCAGTATAGGTAGCAGGGTATATGGGCCTTCAGTATAGGTAGCAGGGTATATAGGCCTTCAGTATAGGTAGCAGGGTATATAGGCCTTCAGTATAGGTAGCAGGGTATATGGGCCTTCAGTATAGGTAGCAGGGTATATGGGCCTTCAGTATAGGTAGCAGGGTATATAGGCCTTCAGTATAGGTAGCAGGGTATATGGGCCTTCAGTATAGGTAGCAGGGTATATGGGCCTTCAGTATAGGTAACAGGGTATATAGAGGCCTTAATTATAGGTAGGTAGGTAGGTATGTATAGGGGGCCTTTAGGTAGGTATAGTGGCCTGTAGGTAGGTAGGTATAGTGGCCAGTAGGTAGGTAGGTATAGTGTCCTGTAGGTAGGTAGGTAGTTAAAGGGACCTTCAGTATAGGTAGCAGGGTATAGGGCCTTAAGTATAGGTAGGTATGTAGGTAGGTAGGTATAGTGGCCTGTAGGTAGGTAGGTATAGTGGCCAGTAGGTAGGTAGGTATAGTGTCCTGTAGGTAGGTAGGTAGTTAAAGGGACCTTCAGTATAGGTAGCAGGGTATAGGGCCTTAAGTATAGGTAGGTATGTAGGTATAGGGGCCTTTAGGTAGGTAGGCACGTATAGGGGGCCTTTAGGTAGGTATAGGGGCCTTTAGGTAGGTAGGTAGGTAGGTATAGAGGCCTGTAGGTAGGTATAGGGGCCTTTAGGTAGGTACGTATAGGGGGCCTTTAGGTAGGTATAGTGGCCTGTAGGTAGGTAGGTATAGTGGCCGGTAGGTAGGTATAGTGTCCTGTAGGTAGGTAGTTAAAGGGACCTTCAGTATAGGTAGCAGGGTATAGGGCCTTAAGTATAGGTAGATATGTAGGTAGGTAGGTATAGGGGCCTTTAGGTAGGTAGGTATAGGGGCCTGTAGGTAGGTAGGGATAGTGGTAGGTAGGTACGTATCCTTTAGGTAGGTATAGGGGCCTGTAGGTAGGTAGGTATAGTGGCCGGTAGGTAGGTAGGTACGTATAGGGGGCCTTTAGGTAGGTATAGAGGTAGGTATAGAGGGAGGTATAGAGGTAGGTAGGTAGGTAGGTGTAGGTGTAGGTGTCGCTCCCCCTCCCCCCCCCGTGCCTCCTCCGCTCACCCCCACGGCCTCCTCCGTCCCCCGTGCCTGCATAAGTATCAACTCACCTGTCCAGTGGAGCGCAGAGCGGCAGACCTCCTCGTTACTTCTCGGTTCCCTCTAGTGGCCGGACCGGCTTTTACTGATGACGTCATTGTAAAAGCCGTCACTAGAGGGAACCAGGAAGTGAGCGAGAGGTCTGCCGCTCTGCGCTCCACTGGACAGGTGAGTTGATACAATGTATGCGGGCGGGCGGAGGAGGCGCGGGGCGGGCGGAGGAGACGCGGGGGGGGGGGGGCTCGGAGGAGGACGAGGACGAGTGCGAGCGGCGGATGCGCGGCGATGCAGCGTCGGGATTCGGCGGATTCGCAAAGTGGAAAATGGCGTCGGGATTCGAATCCACGAATCTCGAATATTTACCAATATTCGAGGGATTCGTGGATTCGCCGGATTCGTCGTCCCATCCCTAGTTTAGATGGTTGTATTTTTAAATTGTTTACAAGTGTATCCATTCAAGTGCAAGTTATGCACTGACTGCCAGGTATAATGTGCAGTCACAGATGCAGTGAAAGGTATGCAGTGACTGCAAACAGCCGTTTGTGTAGTGACGGCCGTGCTGGACTGGTGCGCACCGTGACGAGAGTGCAGGTGATGGTGGCTTTTCAGCCCATATGCTCGCCCGGCTGATGTAGCTGAATGACAGAACAGTGACTGTCCAGCTGATCAAATTTGGTCTGACCACAATGAAGCAATTACCTTATTATCTTTTGTGTGCCACCCCCACCCGAGACACTCAAATAGCCGGCGGTCATTGCTTCATTGTGATGCGCAAGCCCCTTCACCGCGGCAAGGTAATGATCACGAAGGGGGATGGGCACATGTACACGCACCAGAAAAATTAGTGTAGCGGCCGCTGCTAGCAGCGGCCTTAAAAATTCAGGAATCCGCCTAGAGTCCTGGACCCTGTTGGTAGTGGCGGAGAAGGCAGTCAAGCGGCCTGCAGGCAGAGATGCTGTGTGTGGGGACTGACTTAGTCTTCGGTCGTGCAGTAGCCCTCCGTGATCCATTCCTCATTCATTTTGATAAAGGTCAGGTACTGAACACTGTCGTGACTTAGGCGACTTCTCTTCTCAGTAACTATGCCTCCAGCTGCACTGAAGGTCCTTTCTGACAGGACGCTTGCGGCAGGGCAAGAGAGAAGTTGTATTGCAAATTGGGACAGCTCTGGCCACAGGTCAAGCCTGCGCAACCAGTAGTCCAAGGGTTCATCGTCGCTTTTCGCAGAGTCTACATCCACACCCAAGGCCAGGTAGTCGGCTACCTGCCGGTTCAGGCGTTGGTGGAGGGTGGATCCGGAAGGACTATGGCGAGGAGTTGGACTAAAGAACGTCCGCATGTCCGACATCACCCTGAGATCGCTGGAGCGTCTTGTTCTTGCCTGCGTGGACTTGGGAGGAGGAGGGTTACTACCAGTGGTACCTTGATTGCGTTGTGCAGCCACATCACCCTTAAATGCATTGTAAAGCATCATCGACAGCTTGTTCTGCAAGTGCTGTATCCTTTCCGCCTTTTGTTGAGTTGGTAAGAGGTCCACCACTTTGTGCCTGTACCGAGGGTCTAGTAGCGTGGCCACCCAGTACAGGTCATTCGTCTTGAGTTTTTTGATACAGGGGTCCCTCAACAGGCTGGACAACATGAAAGAGGACATCTGCACAAAGCTGGATGCAGACGTACTCTCCATCTCCTCTTGCTCTTCCTCAGTGACGGGACGCAACTCCTCTTCCTCCCCTCAGCCACGAACAATACCACGGGAACGTGGAGCAGCAGAAGCCCCCTGTGATGGCTGCCGCGGTTGTTCTCCTCACCAGTTTGGTCACCTCATCAAATGGCTCCATGACCCTGCATGCATTTCGCATCAGTGTCCAGTTGTTGGGTCACAACATCCCCATCCTCCCAGATTGTGTCCTTGTACTGTAATGATACAGGTACTGGGTGACGGGTTTCTCCTGGTCTAGCAGGCGAGAGAACATCAGCAGGGTGGAATTCCAGCGAGTCGGGCTATCGCAAATCAGGCGTCTCACCGGCAAGTTGTTTCTACGCTGAATCTCCACAAAGCGTGCCATGGCCTTGTAAGAGCGCCTGAAATGCCCACACCACTTCCTGGCCTGCTTCAGGACGTCCTCTAAGCCTGGGTACTTGGACACAAATCTTTGCACGACCAGATTAAGCACATGTGCCATGCAGGGTATGTGTGTCAGCTTTCCCAAATTCAACGCAGCAATGAGATTGCTGCCGTTGTCACACACCACGTTGCCGATCTCAAGCTTGTGCGGGGTCAGCCATTGCTCCACCTGTTTGTTAAGAGCAGCCAGGAGAGCTGCTCCAGTGTGACTCTCCGCTTTCAGGCAAGACATGTCTAACACTGCATGACACCGTCGCACCTGGCATGCAGAATAGGCCCTGGGGTGCTGGGGCTGTGTAGCTGGAGAGGAGATGGCGGCACCAGAGGAGGAGGAGGAGGATGACGACAGCGAAGCGGTGAGAGCAGGTGGAGAGGAGGTGGCTGGAGGCCTGCCTGCAAGCCGTGGAGGTGTGACAAGTCGGTCCTCTGCGCAGCCACGTACTCCCTGCTAGCTGCCATCGGTCACCAGGTTGACCCAATGGGCTGTGTATGTAATGTAGTGGCCCTGCCCGTGCTTGGCAGACCAGGCATCCGTGGTCAGTGGACCCTTGACCCAACGCTGTGTGTCAGAGATGACACCACTTGCCTCTCAACTGCACGGTACAGTTTGGGTATGGCCCTTTGTGAAAAATAATGGTATCTTCCACTGCAGTGTACCAATGGCCACAAACTTACGGAAAGCCTCCGACTCCACCAGCTTGTATAGTAATAGCTGGCGAGCTAATAGTTCCGCCACGCCAGCTGTCAGACGCCGGGCAAGAGGGTGACTGGCAGACATTTGCTTCTTCCACTCAAATACTTCCTTCACGGACAGCTGGGTACTGCTGTGGGCAGAGGAGAAGGAACCGCTGAAGGGAAGAGGCGGTGTGGAGGAGGGTGGCTGTGAAGGTGCAAGGGAGAAAGTGGATGAAGACGATGCACCTGAAGGAGGAAGAGGAGAAGGAGGGTGGCTTGTCTTTTGTGGGGTGCTGCTTTTCCTCAGGTGTTCTTGCCATAGCTGTTTGTGCCTTTTCTCCAGGTGCCTTCGTAAGGCACTTGTCCCTACGTGAGAGTTGGCCTTTCCACGGCTCAATTTTTGCTGGCAGAGACAACAGATGGCTTTGCTCCGATCTGAGACACACACACACGTTAAAAAATTTCCAAACCGCTGAACCCCCCTGGGGTGATGGCGCTAGGGTGGCATCAGCAGCTGACGTTGAAGGGCATGTGTGCGGGCTGGCCATAGCTGGTGATACATGGCGCCGGACACTGCCCCCAGCTGTTTCTGAGGACGAGCTCCCTCTGCTTCTATCATGGAGTCGTCTCCTCCTACTCCTCTCTGACTCCTCCTCTGAACTGTCCACCTGGTCATCTCCTCTACCGGGAACATATGTGGTATCCGTATAATCGTCATCATAATCCTCCTGGCCAGCTGCGCTTTCCTCAGACACCTCCTCAAGTGCACCAACTTCAGGTGGTCCACCATCATCCCCATCCACACACGTTACGTCCATACTATCACCACCTAACTCAGACGTAGGAGGTGGTGTACCTGCGCCTTCTTGTTGTTGCAGTAGTGGCTGGGAATCAGTGATTTCACCACCACCACCGAATAACTCCTGTCAAATGCAGTGGATGTGGTGCTTATTGTAGCGCTGGTGGCTGCGGGAGATGAGGTGTTCTGTGTTAAATACTCAATCACCTCCTCACGATTTTGGGAAGTGATGGCACGTGCCTTCTTCTGAGCACTGTATTTTGGGGCAGGTCCGCACGAAATCACATCAACACCACCTCGCACAGCCACAGACCTGCCGGTGCCTGGTGGCCTTCCTCTGGGTCTGCCTCTACCTCTTCCTCTACCTGGTTTGTCCATTTTGTCCATCTCGGGGGTATGCTAGCTATATGCAGTGAGGTGGGTTCTCACTCAACACAACAGGTAGTTAGATGCAGTGAGCTGGGTTCACTCAACAGTAAAGGTACTTAAGATGCAGTGAGGTGGGTTCTCACTCAACACAACAGGTAGTTAGATGCAGTGAGCTGGGTTCACTCAACACAACGCTAGGTATATGCAGTGATGAGGTGGGTTAAGTAAACACAACAGGTACTGGCTAGTTAGATGCAGTGAGCTGGGTTCACTCAACACAACGCTAGGTATATGCAGTGATGAGGTGGGTTAAGTAAACACAACAGGTACTGGGTAGTTAGATGCAGTGAGTTGGGTTCAATCAACAGTAAAGGTACTTAAGATGCAGTGAGGTGGGTTCTCACTCAACACAACAGGTAGTTAGATGCAGTGAGGTGGCCAGGTGGGTTCTCACTCAACACAACAGGTAGTTAGATGTAGTGAGCTGGGTTCACTCAACACAACGCTAGGTATGTGCAGTGATGAGGTGGGTTAAGTAAACACAACAGGTACTGGGTACTGGCTAGTTAGATGCAGTGAGCTGGATTCACTCAACAGTAAAGGTACTTAAGATGCAGTGAGGTAGGTTCTCACTCAACACAAAAGGTAGTTAGATGCAGCGAGGTGGCCAGGTGGGTTCACACTCAACACAACAGGTAGTTAGATGCAGTGAGCTGGGTTCACTCAACACAACGCTAGGTATATGCAGTGATGAGGTGGGTTAAGTAAACACAACAGGTACAACAGGTACTGGGTAGTTAGATGCAGTGAGCTGGGTTCACTTAACAGTAAAGGTACTTAAGATGCAGTGAGGTGGGTTCTCACTCAACACAACAGGTAGTTAGATGCAGCGAGGTGGCCAGGTGGGTTCACACTCAACACAACAGGTAGTTAGATGCAGTGAGCTGGGTTCACTCAACACAACGCTAGGTTAATGCAGTGATGAGGTGGGTTAAGTAAACACAACAGGTACTGGGTAGTTAGATGCAGTGAGCTGGGTTCACTCAACACAAAGCTAGGTATATGCAGTGATGAGGTGGGTTAAGTAAACACAACAGGTACTGGGTATATGCAGTACTGGGTAGTACAATGTGCAGCTCCCTGTCACACACACAGGTAGTCAGTCACTGAATGTGCTGGGCTGCTGGCAGTGGCACACGCACTATCAATTAGCAAGGCTGTGCATGCAACAAAAGTGTCAGTTTGACACACAGAAAAAAAAATGTACAGGTTGAGCTCTGAAAAGAGCTGTTGCTGGGTGCTTTAAAATCAATAATAATCAGTCAGGAGCAAGCAAAGCAGCCTAGAACCTAACTACTTTGTCCCTAGGAGAAAAAGTCTGCAGCAGCTGTCCCTTTCCTCTCACTAGCAGGCACACGAGTGAGTGTAATGGCCGCCGGAGGCTGCCTTATATAAGGGGGGGTGGGGCTCCAGGGCTTAGTGTAGCCTGAATGGCTACAATGTGCCTACTGACTGTGATGCAGAGGGTCAAAGTTGACCCTCATAGTGCATTATCGGGCGAATCGAACTTCCGGAAAAGTTCGCCTGGCGCAGGCGAACGCGAACCCCCTAAGTTCGCCGGCGAACCGTTCGCTACACCTCTACTAACTACTAACTACACACAATATAAGACTAGTAGTAGTACAGTAATCTAATCCCTAATAACCTACAAGCTATACTGTAGCTAAGGCTGGCAGCAGGCCTAGCCTGTGCACACAGCAGGCCCTAACCCAGCCTAGCAGCTGCAGCACTGAGTCTGACTGTCACACTGACTAAAATCAAAATACAAGCTAGCTAACTAAAAAACATTAAAATACTGGCGTAGTACAGGTGTTCAGGAGCAAAAACGCTAGGTTTAACACAGTAATACAGCACTAGCTTAGCCAACAGCACTGGAGATGTCTCTCAGTGAGCAGCCACAATCAAGGACAAGATTCTCATCATGGCGCCCACCTTATATGCATGAGGGGCTGGCCAGGGTTCCCCTCTGTGATTGGTTGCTAGGGCTTCGGCTGGGAGCCCTCTGATTGGCTCAATGACGTTATGGACGTCATCTCCGTGGTTACACTATCCGGATCTGGGTACCCGAACTAGGGATCTGGACTGATTTCCAGATACCTAATACGGATCTGGATTCCTTCGGATAGTGCATTCCGGATTTGGAATCCGTATCAGAGTTCGGATACCAGAAAAAAGTTCGGATATCTGGATAGTTTGGGTATCTGGAATCTTGATGAGCATCACTGTCAAGAACATAAAGTAAAGAGTAAGAACAGATTTAAGTAATGTGTGGCCCTGGGGGCTGGTCCAAGACGACAGCAGCTGATCTAGTCTACAGTTTTATCGGGAGCACTCGCCCCAGCTACAGTTCTAGGGGGAAGCCACAGTATAGAGCTCAACAGGTTAACAGCGGAGGAGAAGAAGGTGTTCCTATTCCTATTTGTCCTTGTGGGAATGGCCTGAAGTCTCCTTCCAGAAGGGAGTCGGTTAAAGAAGTGGTGGCCTGGGTGTGAGGGATTGTTTGCAATCCTCTGTGCTCTTGATCACAGTCTGGAGTAGTAGAGGCGGTCGAGTTGAGGGAGGGGTTTCCCGATGATTCTCTCTGCTGACCTGATCACCCTCTGTAGCTTGTACTTGTCCCTGTTGGAGGAGCCAGCATACCATACCAGAATGGATGAGCAGATGACCGATTCTATGGTGGCAGTATAAAAGTTTGACAGAAGCTCCTGGGCCATACCAAACTTCCTCAGTTGGCACAGGAAGAAAAGTCTTTGTTGTGCCTTTCTTTGGGTGGTGACTAGTGGTGCTCAGCAGAGCTCGAATATTCGAGTAGTTCGAATATTCGAGCTCTTTTTCAGCTATTCGAGCTCGGTATTCGAGCTCCGAATAGCTGGAGCTATTCGAATGGGCTATCCGAGTACACTCGAATAGCCCATTCACTATTCGAGCTATTCGAGCAACCCGGCGCTATTCGAGCTCGGTACCGAGCTCGAATAGCGTCATAGCCCAGATTGATGTCCTTAGAGCCAATCAGAGGGCTCCCAGGCCCTCTGACGGCAGCCAATCACAGAGGGGGACCCTGGCCAGCCCCTACCCTATAAATAGCGGCCGCCATGTTCCGTTTCTCCATGCTTGCCTGAGACTTGTACAGAGAGAGAGTTGCTCCTTTGTGCTTTGGCTTAGCAAGTGCTCTATTGTGATCATTTACCTAGCGTTTTTGCTCACCTACACCTGCCATATACACCTATATTGTTGTTAGTTAGATAGACATTGTATTTTAGTTAGTAGCTTGTGTGTTACATTAGAGACAGGCAGCTGCTGCAAGCTTACAGGTTTAGGCCTCAGGGGGGCCTTGCCTCTGTGGGCAGCTGTCCTCTGTTTATTTCTCTCATCTATACCAGTATTTCTGCTGTCCTTTACTAATAGTATTGTAGTTATACTGTACTAGGAGTAGGACACTCACTGACTGTCACTGTTTATAGGCTACTAGCTAGCTCCTGCGTGTGTGCACTCACTCACTGTCTGTGTGTACACACACTCTATTTCCTTCTCATTACTGTTTGATTATTGTTAGTTGTACTTACTTACTACTTACTCTTACTGTACCCGTAGGGACACTCACTGTCACTGTTCATATAGGCTACTACTACCTCCTGCGTGTGCGCACTCACTGTCTGAGTGTACACACACAACACACACTCTATTTCCTTCTGATCGCTGATTGATTATTGTAATTAGTTAGTTCTACTTACTGTTACTACTTGTACTTACTCACTCTTACTGTACTAGGAGTCTAGGACACTGAGTCACTGTGTTCATAGGCTACTAGCTGCTGCGTGCGTGCACTCACTGTCTGAGTGTACACACACCCACACTCCATTTCCTTCTGATCGCTAATTGATTATTGTAATTAGTTAGTTCTTCTTACTGTTATTACTTACTCTTACTGTACTAGGAGTCTAGGACACTCAGTCACTGTGTTCATAGGCTACTAGCTCCTGCGTGCGTGCACTCACTGTCTGAGTGTACACACACCCACACTCCATTTCCTTCTGATCGCTAATTGATTATTGTAATTAGTTAGTTCTTCTTACTGTTACTACTTACTCTTACTGTACTAGGAGTCTAGGACACTCAGTCACTGTGTTCATAGGCTACTAGCTCCTGCGTGCGTGCACTCACTGTCTGAGTGTACACACACCCACACTCCATTTCCTTCTGATCGCTGATTGATTATTGTAATTATTTAGTTCTACTTACTGTTATTACTTACTCTTACTGTACTAGGAGTCTAGGACACTCAGTCACTGTGTTCATAGGCTACTAGCTCCTGCCTGCGTGCACTCACTGTCTGAGTGTACACACACCCACACTCCATTTCCTTCTGATCGCTGATTGATTATTGTAATTAGTTAGTTCTACTTACTGTTATTACTTACTCTTACTGTACTAGGAGTCTAGGACACTCAGTCACTGTGTTCATAGGCTACTAGCTCCTGCGTGCGTGCACTCACTGTCTGAGTGTACACACACCCACACTCCATTTCCTTCTGATCGCTGATTGATTATTGTAATTAGTTAGTTCTACTTACTGTTATTACTTACTCTTACTGTACTAGGAGTCTAGGACACTCAGTCACTGTGTTCATAGGCTACTAGCTCCTGCCTGCGTGCACTCACTGTCTGAGTGTACACACACCCACACTCCATTTCCTTCTGATCGCTGATTGATTATTGTAATTAGTTAGTTCTACTTACTGTTATTACTTACTCTTACTGTACTAGGAGTCTAGGACACTCAGTCACTGTGTTCATAGGCTACTAGCTCCTGCGTGCGTGCACTCACTGTCTGAGTGTACACACACCCACACTCCATTTCCTTCTGATCGCTGATTGATTATTGTAATTAGTTAGTTCTTCTTACTGCTACTACTTACTCTTACTGTACTAGGAGTCTAGGACACTTAGTCACTGTGTTCATAGGCTACTAGCTCCTGCCTGCGTGCACTCACTGTCTGAGTGTACACACACTAAATTTACTTGTGATTACTACTGATTATTGTAACTGCTAGTTGTACTTCCTGACTGTTACTACTTACTTACTGTACTAGGGGACACTCACTCAGTCACCTCACCAACCAACCCACTCCATTAAAGTACCCCACTTTTCACCCGCCCTTTTAAAAAACTTTTGTCTATACGCCCAAAACATTGAAGATGTCTGGAAGTGGCAGCCAGCGCGGTTTGGGCAAGGGGAAGGGCAGCAAGGGAATCAGGAGGAGAGGGAGCAGCATTGTGGCAAGCCGCGGCCGCGGGCGCGCCACCATGCACAGTTCCGCAGCAGCAGCAGCAGCGTCAGTGGCTAACATTCCTCCCATAGCCACTGGCCGTGGACGCCTTGGGCGCCGCCCAGCAGGAGCATCTGCAACTCACGCTGCAGAGACACAGCAGCAGCAGCGTGTAGCACCTGCTCCGATTTTCCTCCAGCCGGGTCGGAAACGTCCCATTGAGGAAAAGGATGCAGACACTGTGGTGCAACTCATGACGGAGGATGAGCAGCCCGCCATCAGCTCTGCATCCGAGGCCTCCACCCTCACCACCACCACCACCACCACCCCTGTTCGCAGCAGCCGCCCAGCAGGGTCTGGGGAGGAGGCCAGTTCACCGTCAGTCGCCGACCTGTCATTCAGCACTCTTTTGACCCCAGGCATGATGAGTCAATTGTCTGCTGTTGTTGGCGATTTGGAGGAGGAGATGCTGATGGGCACTTTGGGGGATGAGGGATTGGACAGCAAGACTGTGGCGACAGTCAAGCAGCCCATCCATGCATCAGGAGAGGAGTTTGGGGGGTCATCATCCCAGCAGGACATGTTTGAGGAGGGGGAGGATGATGTTGATGACCCGGTGACAGACAGAGACTGGGTGCCACCACCTCCAGGGGATGTCGTCCTCAGCAGCTCGGAGGAGGAGGAGGATGCGCTTGTGGGCCTTGCAAGGAGGCGCATCATTGCAAGCATTGGCAGCGACCCACAGCCTGCTGGTGTCTCAGGCTCAGCAGCAGCAGCAGCAGCATCAGCCAGTACCACCACCAGCCGCACCCAAGCCCCCCCCCCAACCACCACAGGGAGACAGGCAGCAGCGCTTCCATGCCGTAGGGGGATGTTTCTGTCACCAATCTGGCGCTTTTTCACCATGCCCACTGTGTACAGCAAGTACGCCACTTGCAACCACTGTCAGCGGAAGTTGAGCAGAGGTGCAGACCCCTTAAAGTTCAGCACCAGCTCGCTGATCAACCACCTTGCGGCTAAACATTTCCACCAGCATGAGGAGTTCCAGAGGCTGAAGGCATCTGGTGCTGGCAGTGGCACCACACCCATCACTGCACAGCCTTCAGCAGCAGCAACAGCAGCCACCCGCCCTCCTGCTCCTCCAGCAGCACCAGCAGGAGTGCGGAAACGCACTGCTCCTCCCCCCTCTGCAACTCCTGCCGCCGACACTGAGGCCTGTTCTGGCAGCCAGTCCTCAGTGGCCTCCTCCGCTGTGTCTGGTGATTCCCGTGTCAGCAAAAGGCCACGCCAGAGCCTTTTGAGCGAGTCCTTCCAGGGGGTGGTTAGGGCTCTGCCTCCCAGCAGCCGTCGCGTGCGGCAGCTGAACGGCTTGCTGGCACGGGCCATGTGCTCCCAACTCCTGCCGTACACGCTCGTGCAGGAGGGGAGCGACATGCGGGCGCTGCTTGCTTGTGCAGCCCCAGACTGGCAGCTCCCCAGCAGACACTTTTTCTCCCGCAAGGCCATTCCAGCACTGCACCGCTTTGTGATGGCCAATGTGGAGCGAGGGCTGGAGCACGCGGTTGGTGAAAGGGTCCACGTCACCATGGACTCCTGGAGCAGCCGCTTCGGGACAGGCCGCTACCTGTCCTTCACTGTCCACTGGGTCAGCTTGGTGGAAGGGGGTGAGGATGGGAGAGCAGCAGCGGGCACAGCAGCAGCAGCAGCAGCAACACAGTGGGTGGTGCCACCCCGCAGGGTCAGGGGAACTGCAGCGGGTTCCTCCGATCCTCTGCCATCCTCCGCCACACCTGGCCAAACCCCCCGCCTCAGCAGCAGCGTGAAGGCCCGCCACTGCCAAGCGCTGCTGCACTTGGTCAGCCTTGGCAAGACCAAGCTGACGGCAGCCCACGTGTTGGCCAAACTCCAGGAGCAGGAGAGGATTTGGCTGACCCCCAGAGGCCTCAGAGTCGGAGAGGTGGTGTCCGACAATGGGGCCAATCTGGTTGCTGCCATAGACAGGGGAAACCTGACCCACATCCCCTGTCTTGCCCACGTGCTGAACCTGGTGGTGCAGAAGTTCCTGCGCACCTACCAGGGGATGGGCGAACTGCTGGAAACGGCAAGGAATGTTGTGCGTCACTTCCGGCGCTCGGCTGCAGCCTGTGCGAGCCTGGAAGACGTGCAAAAGGAGCTGGATCTGCCACGCCATCGGCTGATCATTGACGTTCCGACTCGCTGGAACTCCACCCTGGCGATGTTGGAGCGTCTGGTTGAACAGAGGCACGCTGTCAACCAGTACCTTGCCCTGGCCACTGTTTCCGCCGCTCGGAGAAGGGACAAGACCAGCAACATCCCGTCCATCGTCCCCGATGATGACTGGAGGCACATGCAGCAGGTGTGCTTTGTGCTGGCTCCCTTCCTGCAGGCCACAAACATGGTGAGCAGGGACCATGCTATGGTCTGCGAGTGGGTGCCCCTGGTTTCTCTGCTGAACAGGGCCCTCGATGGTTTGCTGGAACAGGGAGCGGCAGCCTTGGACCAGCAGGAGCGGCAACCAGCTGCGCAGTCCACCTCTGAGGGGGAGGAGGAGGAGGACTTGGTGGAGGTCCCTGACCTGGCTGCTGATGAGGGGGATCAGCACAGCGCAGCTGAGTTGGTGCGGGGGTGGAGAGAGGATGAGGCGGCAGAGGAGGAGGATGAGGACAGCACTGACGTCGATGTGCCAGCAGACGTGGCCCGCCTCTTCCCAATGGCAGCGCACATGCTGGCGTGCCTGCGCAGGGACCCCAGGGTGATCCAGATGAAGCAGAGGGAGGACATCTGGATCAGCATGATGTTGGACCCACGCCTCAAGGGGAAGTTGAGCCAGTTCCTGCCGCCTGCAGGAGGAGACCCAGCGCAACAAATAAGGAGCTTGCAGCAGGCCCTTGTTGAGCGCTTGGAGGAAGCCTTCCCCCAGCCTTCCACCCCCACTGTCCAGCAGCCAGCACAGAGGCAGCAGCAGGTGCCTGCATCCAGCAGCAGCAAGCGCCCCACAGACCTGCTGTCTCTCAGCCACGAGCTCTACAGGACTGTAGAGGCTCCGGCAGCAGTGACTAGAGAGGAGATGCATGCAGCAGCATCCTCCTCCGGTCACAGCCAGCGCCTGACCCGCATGGTGGCTGACTACATGGGGTCGTACAGCGGGCTTGACAGCGATGCCCCTGTTGATCCCATGGAGTATTGGGTCAAGCGCATGGAGATCTGGAGCGAGCTAGCGCAGTACGCCCTGGAAGTGCTGTCCTGCCCCCCTTCCAGCGTGCTGTCCGAGCGCTGCTTCAGTGCAGCTGGTGGCGTGGTCACCGAGAAACGCTCACGTCTGTCTCACAAGTCTGTGGACAGACTGACGTTTCTCAAGATGAACCAGGCGTGGGTGGAAGGCGAGTTCCTGGCCCCTGTTGTCGGCGAGAGGGGGACATGAACTGGCTGCCGGAACCATCGTTAATGTGCCTTACCACCCTTTACCACCTCCTGGCTCCTGCTCACTAAGCCAGCCTGGTTCACTTTGACTATTACGTCGCCTGCAGCCACACATTTTACACCTACAGTGGGCTGCTGTGTACTGCCCTTCTGCTGTCTGTCTGTGTTTCCCACTGCCAGGGTACACAGAATGACCTTCTTCTGCTGCCACTCTGCCACCAGCTATTACGTCAAACAATAGCTATATTGGTTGCAAAACCGAAACCAAACAAACCATTAAAAAAAAAAAAGGTTTAATTTTTCTGAGGTGCCCGGGTTGAAAACTGTGTTGTTCCAGTTGTGTATTGGACACAATGTGGGCTGCACGACCGCTGTCTGGGACCTCCTGTTGTGTTTATTTACGGCCCTGGTATCACCGCTAGGTACCAGGGCTATTATGTCACGCTGCCTACCTGCTGCCACACTCACACTGCTCCTCCATACCTCCTCCTGCTGCTGCTGCTGCTGTCTGTCTGTGTTTCCCACTGCCAGGGTACACAGATGATTTACCTTCTGCTGCCACTCTGCCACCAGCTATTACGTCAAACAATAGCTGCTCGCCTACTCCTCCATTCCTCCTCCTGCTGCTGCTGTCTGTCTGTGTTTCCCACTGCCAGGGTACACAGAATTACCTTCTTCTGCTGCCACTCTGCCACCAGCTATTACGTCCAAAAATAGCTAAATTGGTTGTAAAACCAAAAACCAAAAAACCATTAAAAAAAAAAAAAGGTTTAATTTTTCTGAGGTGCCCGGGTTGAAAACTGTGTTGTCCCAGTTGTGTATTGGACACAATGTGGGCTGCACGACCGCTGTCTGGGACCTCCTGTTGTGTTTATTTACGGCCCTGGTATCACCGCTAGGTACCAGGGCTATTATGTCACGCTGCCTACCTGCTGCCACACTCACACTGCTCCTCCATACCTCCTCCTGCTGCTGCTGCTGCTGTCTGTCTGTGTTTCCCACTGCCAGGGTACACAGATGATTTACCTTCTGCTGCCACTCTGCCACCAGCTATTACGTCAAACAATAGCTGCTCGCCTACTCCTCCATTCCTCCTCCTGCTGCTGCTGTCTGTCTGTGTTTCCCACTGCCAGGGTACACAGAATTACCTTCTTCTGCTGCCACTCTGCCACCAGCTATTACGTCCAAAAATAGCTAAATTGGTTGTAAAACCAAAAACCAAAAAACCATTAAAAAAAAAAAAAGGTTTAATTTTTCTGAGGTGCCCGGGTTGAAAACTGTGTTGTCCCAGTTGTGTATTGGACACAATGTGGGCTGCACGACCGCTGTCTGGGACCTCCTGTTGTGTTTATTTACGGCCCTGGTATCACCGCTAGGTACCAGGGCTATTATGTCACGCTGCCTACCTGCTGCCACACTCACACTACTCCTCCATTCCTCCTGCTGCTGCTGTCTGTCTGTGTTTCCCACTGCCAGGGTACACAGAATTACCTTCTGCTGCCACACTGCCACCAGCTATTACGTCAAACAATAGCTGCTCACATAATTACTCTCCTCCATTCCTCCTCCTGCTGCTGCTGCTGTCTGTCTGTGTTTCCCACCGCCAGGGTACACAGATTTACCTTCTGCTGCCACTCTGCCACCAGCTATTACGTCAAAAAATAGCTATATATCTGTGTAATTGGTTGTAAAACCAAAACTACAAAACCATTACAAAAAAAGGTTTAATTTTTCTGAGGTGCCCGGGTTGAAAACTGTGTTGTCCCAGTTGTGTATTGGACACAATGTGGGCTGCACGACCGCTGTCTGGGACCTCCTGTTGTGTTTATTTACGGCCCTGGTATCACCGCTAGGTACCAGGGCTATTATGTCACGCTGCCTACCTGCTGCCACACTCACACTACTCCTCCATTCCTCCTGCTGCTGCTGTCTGTCTGTGTTTCCCACTGCCAGGGTACACAGAATTACCTTCTGCTGCCACACTGCCACCAGCTATTACGTCAAACAATAGCTGCTCACATAATTACTCTCCTCCATTCCTCCTCCTGCTGCTGCTGCTGTCTGTCTGTGTTTCCCACCGCCAGGGTACACAGATTTACCTTCTGCTGCCACTCTGCCACCAGCTATTACGTCAATAAATAGCTATATATCTGTGTAATTGGTTGTAAAACCAAAACTACAAAACCATTACAAAAAAAGGTTTAATTTTTCTGAGGTGCCCGGGTTGAAAACTGTGTTGTCCCAGTTGTGTATTGGACACAATGTGGGCTGCACGACCGCTGTCTGGGACCTCCTGTTGTGTTTATTTACGGCCCTGGTATCACCGCTAGGTACCAGGGCTATTATGTCACGCTGCCTGCCTCATTGACTGCATGCTGCCACACACTCATCCTCCTCCTCCTGCTGCTAAATTTACCTCCTGCTGTCTGTGTGTTTCCACTGCCAGGGAGCACATACAATGGCGCTTCCAACATGCGTGCGCCACCAGCTATTTGTTGTTACGCTCAAAAATAGCTGCATTTCTTTAAAAAAAAAAAAAATGAAAAGAGAAATAAGTGAAGAAGAAGACGATATAGAAGAAGATGAAGATGAAGAAGATGAAGAAGAAGAAGATGAAGAAGATGAATAAGAAGAAGAAGAAGAAGATGAAGAAGATGAAGAAGAAGATGAAGAAGATGAAGATGAAGAAGATGAAGAAGAAGATGAAGAAGATGAAGAAGAAGATGAAGAAGAAGAAGAAGAAGAAGAAGATGAAGAAGATGAAGATGAAGAAGATGAAGAAGAAGATGAAGAAGATGAAGAAGATGAAGATGAAGAAGATGAAGAAGATGAAGAAGAAGATGAAGAAGATGAAGATGAAGAAGATGAAGAAGATGAAGAAGAAGATGAAGAAGATGAAGATGAAGAAGATGAAGAAGATGAAGAAGAAGATGAAGAAGATGAAGATGAAGAAGATGAAGAAGATGAAGAAGAAGATGAAGAAGATGAAGATGAAGAAGATGAAGAAGAAGAAGAAGAAGATGAAGAAGAAGAAGAAGATATAGAAGAAGAAGAAGAAGATATAGAAGATAAAGAAGAAGAAGAAGAAGAAGTATATACAGTACTGAACAAAATTCTGGACACAACTTCTCTTTTCACCTTTTTTTTTTTTAAAGGAACATCCCCACATAATCACTTGCTGTTGTCACTTGGAAAAAAATATGTTTCTTGCATCATTAACCCTCAAAACAAGTGTTGGGAAGCTATTTAAGGCCAATTCGAATAGTCAGCTCGAATAGTGAGCTCGAATACCGACTCGAATAGTGAGCTCGAAGTCCGAGGTCGAATCGAATAGTAAAAATTATTCGACTCGAATATTCGACTGACCTCGAATAATTTACTATTCGAATTCGACCTAACTCGAATTTTGAAAAGGGGTATTTGAGCATCACTGGTGGTGACGGTGAGCCTTCCATCTCAGGTCGATGGAGATGTGAGTACCTAGGAGGTGAACGTCGGCAACCCTTTCCACCTCAGTGCCATCGATGAAGATTGGAGGTGGGGTGGGGGCGTGCTTCCTGTAGTCTATGATCATCTCAATGGTTTTGGACATGTTCAGGACCAGCCTGTTTTCCTTGCACCATAGGCATATTCTGTCCACCTGCTGGCGATAGTCTTGCTCGTCATTCTTGTTTATCAGACCAACGATGGTGGTGTCATCTGCAAATTTGATGACCTTGACCGAGTCTGCTGTGGATCTGCAGTTATTGGTGTAGAGGGAAAACAAGATTGGGAACAGAATGCATCCCTGTGGGACACCTGTGTTGGTAACCCTTGGTTGAGAGGAAATCTTACCCAGCTTGACAACTTGGGATCTGTTGGTCAGGAAGTTCGTGATCCAATGTTGTAGGGTCAGATAGACCTCAAGTGTTGCCAGGTCGTGCTGAAGGATTTGAGGGCAGATAGTATTGAACGCCGAGCTGAAGTCCAGTAGGAGGATTCTGGCGTACAAGTCAGGTTTGTCCAGGTGGTTGCTGACGAGCTCCAGGCAGATGTTAACAGCATCATCAGTGGATCTGTTTTCCCTGTACGAAAACTGGAACGGATCCAGTCGGGGCACTGTGGATTGCTTAAGTTCAGGCAGGACAACCCTTTAAGTCTTCATGATGACAGAAGTAAGGGCCACACGCCTGTAGTTATTGAGGTCGGAGATGCCTTGCTTTTTGGGGACAGGGATGATTGTGGACCCTTTGAAGCACTCGGGCACTTTGCTCTCCTGAAGGGACTTGACATAGACGGTGAGGACAGGAGCTAGCTGCTGTGAGCATGATGTAAGGCATGCCGGCGACACACCATCTAGGCCAGGGGCTTTCCTGGGGTTCAGTGTGGCCAGATGATGTTGGACCTCAGCTTCAAACACCCTCGGTGGGGGTGCACTTGATCCTACCTCTGTATCAGTGTTTCAGTGATGGCCAGGGAGTGTTGAAGGCCCTGCTGGTGCTGGCTTGGTCTCAAACCTACAGTAGAACTCTCTGAGCTCCTCGGCTAACTTTACGCTGGGAGTGGCATGTTGAGGAGAGGGCTTATAGTTGGTGGCTGTCTTGAGCCCCTTCCAAACAGCTCTTGGGTCGTTTGAGCTTAGATTGTGTCTCAACTTCTCAGAGTACTCCCTTTTGGCCACCCTAAGTTCTCTGTTGAGGTTGTTTCTTGCTGCTCTGTAGTTCTCTAGGTTACCAGACTTGTGCACCATTTCTTTGCGGTTCCTCAGTGGTCATAGTTTGTTGGAGAACCACGTTTTTTATTTCGGTAGACTTTGAAGGTCTTGGTTTGGATGCAGGAGTCTTCGTAGAATGCGATGTATGAGGAGACGTTGTAGGCCCACTCATCCAGGTCTGGCGCTTCGAGGGCTTTCCAGTCAGTACAGTCGAAGCAGGCCTGAAATTGAAGCTTGGCCTCACTAGACCACACTTTGGTCGATTTGAGTACTGGATTCACTGACTCTTGTTTCCTCCTGTAGGTGGGGATGAGGCAGTGGTCAGAGAAGCCAAGAACCATGAGTGGGACCGCCTTGTACTCATCTTTCAGGTCTGTATAACAGTGGTCCATGGTGTTCAGATTCCTTGTGGGACAAGCAACATGCTGATGGAACCTTGGCAGCTCTTGGCGGAGGTTGGCCCTGTTGAAGTTGCCCAGAACAATGAACAGTGAGTCTGGGAGGGAGTACTCCCCCTGCATGATGGTATCACTGAGGTCCCACAGGGCTTGTTTGATATCAGCGTCTGGTGGAATATATATCCCCGCTATGACATAGAAGGAGAACTCCCTAGGTGAGTATGTCGGCCTGCAGTTGACCAGTACGAGTTCGAGATCAGGTGAGCAATTTCTGGCTAGTACTGAAGTGGTGGGGCACCATAGGGAGCTGATGTAGAAGCAGATGCCGCCACCTTTACTTTTTCCAGAGAGGGTGGTGCCCCGGTCTGCTCAGATAAGGCTGAAGCCTGGCAGATGGAGGGCATTGTCAGATTTGTTTCATTTCAATGAAAATTATTGATGACAAAGACTGCAAAGCTTACAAACTTGGTAATTAAGTAATTGTGTTTTAGGGTTAGAAAAAGGGGCCATAGCGAACACCAGCTGAATACATAACCGGGCAATGCTGGATCATCAGTGGGTGGAGACAAATAAAATTTCACTGGGAAAATGTAAACTGCAGCCATTTTTACACTATTAATTGTAGGGTTCTCAAACTTTGCACAGTTGGCCACTGGGTGACTGGGATTAATATTCAGAAAAGCCTACAAAAACCAATCAAAATTCACCTATTGATTTTCAAGGGAAATATTTCATTGCTGTCATTTCAATACAAATTAGTAATGCCAAAGACTACAAATCTCACAAACTTGGTCATTGAATAATTGTGTGTTAGGGTTAGAAAAAGTGGGCACAACCAACACCAGCCAAGTACATTCCCAGGAAATGCCAGATGATCAGTGGGCGGAGACAAACACACATTTCACTGGAAAAATGTAAACTGTGTGAATTCTTACACTTTTAATGGTAGGGTTCTCAAGTATTGCACAGTTGGTCACTGGGTGACTGGTGTTGTTGATATTCAGAAAAGTGGGTGGAGCCTACAAAAGCCAATCCAAATTCACCTATTGATTTTTAAGGGGAATATTTCATTGCTGCCATTCTTGCACGGTTAATGGCACAAGCCTCAAACCTGGTAAAGTTGGTCATAGGGTGACTGGGGTTCAAATTCAGAAAAGGAGGTGGAGCCACAGCCAATTAGATTTATTTCATTTCAATGCAAATTATTTATGCCAAAGACTGCAAAGCTCACAAACTAGGTCATTGAGTAATTGAGTAATTGTGTGTCAGGATTAGAAAAAGTGGGCAGAGTCAACACCAGCCAAATACATACCCAGGTAACGCCGGGCCATCAGCTAGTTTTCTTTTTTATAATTTGCCCCCCACAAGGACAGACACAGGATGTATATGAGGCTAGACAAAAAGACTGCTACATTATGTTATAACTAGGCGACCAAAGTCCATTTAAAAACGGACTCTAGGACAGTCCTCGCCACAGCATCACAGCGCACATGCCTGCTCGCCGCACGCGCACACATCCGCCCTGCTAGCCTGCCACCTGGCCCTGTCCTGTATTCTGTCCCAACGTTTGTCAGTGTTTGGCATGCACAGTAGCGCAAAAGCTCTGACACATGGACAGGATGCAGGGACACTTGCAAATCTCTTTATATAGTTCCCCTGTGTCGCTGCAAAATCACAGGGACGTGTGCAGGACTCCTACAATCAGCCTGCACATGCGCAGATGTTAAGAAGCACTGACACACGGAAAAACAGGATGCAGCGACACAGGGGAATTATATAAATAGATAATGTTTGTAGAATATCATATGTAGATTTCCCTTACTTATTTTGTTAAGGCACTGATTTTTACTGTACCCATGTATAAAGATGGCAGCGCCAGCGGTCAAAATGTTCATGACTAATGTGCCAATGTTTGTTAATTTTTATGTTTCTTTCTTTTCATTTAACTTTTTCTTGAGAGTAAAATAAATACTAGACAATAATAAATAACTCTATTGTTTCATTATGTTTTAAAGTGTTTTAAAGTGACGTATGCATTACTGTTATCAGTTATTAAAGGACTCCTGACCTGGACACTAACAGTGACAAGAAATACTTGAATAGATAACTTACTTCCTGCTGATTTGTACGGCCATCCATTTTCCTATCTCTGTGGTCCATGGTTCCAGCATGCCTTCCATCAGAAAAACGGCTTCTCAAACATTAACCACTTGAGGACCACAGTCTTTCTACCCCTTAAGGACCAGGCACTTTTTTTCCATTCAGACCACTGCAGCTTTCACGGTTTATTGCTCGCTCATACAACCTACCACCTAAATGAATTTTGGCTCCTTTTCTTCTCACTAATAAAGCTTTCTTTTGGTGCTATTTGATTGCTCCTGCGATTTTTACTTTTTATTATATTCATCAAAAAAGACATGATTTTTGGCAAAAAAATGTTTTTTTAACTTTCTGTGCTGACATTTTTCAAATAAAGTAAAATTTCTGTATACATGCAGCGCGAAAAATGTGGACAAACATGTTTTGGATAAAAAAAAAACCATTCAGTGTATATTTATTGGTTTGGGTAAAAGTTATAGCGTTTACAAACTATGGTGCAAAAAGTGAATTTTCCCATTTTCAAGCATCTATGACTTTTCTGACCCCCTGTCATGTTTCATGAGGGGCTAGAATTCCAGGATAGTATAAATACCCCCCAAATGACCCCATTTTGGAAAGAAGACATCCCAAAGTATTCACTGAGAGGCATAGTGAGTTCATAGAAGATATTATTTTTTGTCACAAGTAAGCGGAAAATGACACTTTGTGACAAAAAAAAAAAAAAAAAGTTTCCATTTCTGCTAACTTGCGACAAAAAAATGAAATCTGCCACGGACTCACCATGCCCCTCTCTGAATACCTTGAAGTGTCTACTTTCCAAAATGGGGTCATTTGTGGGGTGTGTTTACTGTCCTGACATTTTGGGGGGTGCTGAATTGTAAGCACCCCTGTAAAGCCTAAAGGTGCTCATTGGACTTTGGACCCCTTAGCGCAGTTAGGCTGCAAAAAAGTGCCACACATGTGGTATTGCCATACTCAGTAGAAGTACTATAATGTGTTTTGCGGTGTATTTTTACACATACCCATGCTGGGTGGGAGAAATATCTCTGTAAATGACAATGTTTTCATTTTTTTTACACACAATTGTCCATTTACAGAGTTATTTCTCCCACCCAGCATGGGTATGTGTAAAAATACACCACAAAACACATTATACTACTTCTCCTGAGTACGGCGATACCACATGTGTGGCACTTTTTTGCACCCTAACTGCGCTAAAGGGCCCAAAGTCCAATGAGTACCTTTAGGATTTCACAGGTCATTTTGCGACATTTGGTTTCAAGACTACTCCTCATGGCTTAGGGCCCCTAAAATGCCAGGGCAGTATAGGAACCCCACAAATGACCCCATTTTAGAAAGAAGACACCCCAAGGTATTCTGTTAGGAGTATGGTGAGTTCATAGAAGATTTTATTTTTTGTCACAAGTTAGCGGAACATGACACTTTGTGAAAAAAAACAATTAAAATCAATTTCCGCTAACTTGTGACAAAAAAAAAACAACTTCTATGAACTCACCATACTCCTAACGGAATACATTTGGGTGTCTTCTTTCTAAAATGGGGTCATTTGTGGGGTTCCTATACTGCCCTGGCATTTTAGGGGCCCTAAACCATGAGGAGTAGTCTGGAAATCAAATTCCGCAAAATGACCTGTGAAATCCTAAAGGTACTCATTGGACTTTGGGCCCTTTAGCGCAGTTAGGGTGCAAAAAAGTGCCACACATGTGGTATCGCCGTACTCGGGAGAAGTAGTACAATGTGTTTTGGGGTGTATTTTTACACATACCCATGCTGGGTGGGAGAAATAACTCTGTAAATGGACAATTGTGTGTAAAAAAAATGAAAACATTGTCATTTACAGAGGTATTTCTCCCACCCAGCATGGGTATGTGTAAAAATACACCCCAAAACACATTATACTACTTCTCCCGAGTACGGCAATACCACATGTGTGGCACTTTTTTGCACCCTAACTGCGCTAAAGGGCCCAAAGTCCAATGAGTACCTTTAGGATTTCACAGGTCATTTTTGTTTCAAGACTACTCCTCACGGTTTAGGGCCCCTAAAATGCCAGGGCAGTATAGGAACCCCACTAATGACCCCATTTTACAAAGAAGACACCCCAAGGTATTCCGTTAGGAGTATGGTGAGTTCATAGAAGATTTTATTTTTTGCCACAAGTTAGCGGAAATTGATTTGAATTGTTTTTCTTCACAAAGTGTCATATTCCGCTAACTTGTGACAAAAAATAAAATCTTCTATGAACTCACCATACTCCTAACAGAATACCTTTGGGTGTCTCCTTTCTAGAATGGGGTCATTTGTGGGGTTCCTATACTGCCCTGGCATTTTAGGGGCCCTAAACCGTGAGGAGTAGTCTTGAAACCAAATGTCGCAAAATGACCTGTGAAATCCTAAAGGTACACATTGGACTTTGGGCCCCTTAGCGCACTTAGGGTGTAAAAAAGTGCCACACATGTGGTACCGCCGTACTCAGGAGAAGTAGTATAATGTGTTTTGTGGTGTATTTTTACACATACCCATGCTGAGTGGTAGAAATATCTCTGTACATGACAATTGTTTGATTTTTTTTACACACAATTGTCCATTTACAGAGAGATTTCTCCCACCCAGCATGGGTATGTGTAAAAATACACCCCAAAACACATTATACTACTTCTCCTGAGTACGGCGATACCACATGTGTGACAATTTTTTTGCAGCCTAGGTGCGCTAAGGGGCCCAACGTCCTATTCACAGGTCATTTTGAGGCATTTGTTTTCTAGACTACTCCTCACGGTTTAGGGCCCCTAAAATGCCAGGGCAGTATAGGAACCCCACAAGTGACCCCATTTTAGAAAGAAGACACCCCAAGGTATTCCGTTAGGTGTATGGCGAGGTCATAGAAGATTTTATTTTTAGTCACAAGTTAGTGAAAAATGACACTTTGTGAAAAAAAAAACAATAAAAATCAATTTCCGCTAACTTTTGACAAAAAATAAAATCTTCTATGAACTCGTCATACACCTAACAGAATACCTTGGGGTGTCTTTTTTCTAAAATGGGGTCACTTGTGGGGTTCCTATACCGCCCTGGCATTTTACGGGCCCAAAACCGTGAGTAGTCTGGAAACCAAATGTCTCAAAATGACTGTTCAGGGGTATAAGCATCTGCAAATTTTTATGACAGGTGGTCTATGAGGGGCCGAATTTTGTGGAACCGGTCATAAGCAGGGTGGCCTTTTAGAGGACAGGTTGTATTGGGCCTGATCTGATGGATAGGAGTGCTAAGGGGGTGACAGGAGGTGATTGATGAGTGTCTCAGGGGGTGATTAGAGGGGAAAATAGATGCACTCAATGCACTGGGGAGGTGATCGGAAGGGGGTCTGAGGGGGATCTGAGGGTTTGGCCGAGTGATCAGGAGCCCACACGGGGCAAATTAGGGCCTGATCTGATGGGTAGGTGTGCTAGGGGGTGACAGGTAGTGACAGGAGGTGATTGATGGGTGTCTCAAGGTGTGATTAGTGGGGGGAATAGTTGCAAGTAATGCACTGGCGAGGTGATCAGGGCTGGGGTCTGAGGGTGTGGGCGGGTGATTGGGTGCCCTAGGGGCAGATGGGGGTCTAATCTGATGGGTAGCAGTGACAGGGGGTGATTGATGGGTAATTAGTGGGTGTTTAGAGGAGAGAACAGATGCAATGCACTTGGGAGGTGATCTGACTGCGGGTCTGCAGGCGATCGGATGGTGTGGGTGGGTGATCAGATTGCCCGCAAGGGGCAGGTTAGGGACTGATTGATGGGTGGCAGTGACAGGGGGTGATTGATGGGTGGCAGTGACAGGGGCTGATTGATGGGTGGCAGTGACAGGGGGTGATTGATGGGTGATAGGTGATTGGCAGGTGATTGACAGGTGATCAGTGGGTTATTACAGGGAAGAACAGATGTAATTAATGCACTGGTGAATTGATAAGGGGGGGTCAGAGGGCAATCTGAGCGTGTTGGCGGGTGATTGGGTGCCCGCAAGGGGCAGATTAGGGTCTGATCTGATAGGTAAAAGTGACAGGTGGTGATAGGGGGTTATTGATGGGTAATTAGTGGGTGTTTAGAGGAGAGAATAGATGTAAACAATGGATTTGGGAGGTGATCTGATGTCGGATCTGCGGGCGATCTATTGGTGTGGGTGGGTGATCAGATTGCCCGCAAGGGGCAGGTTAGGGGCTGATTGATGGGTGGCAGTGACAGGGGGTGATTGATGGGTGATAGGTGATTGGCAGATGATTGACAGGTGATCAGTGGGTTATTACAGGGAAGAACAGATGTAATTAATGCACTGGCAAATTGATAAGGGGGGGGGGGGGTCTGAGGGCAATCTGAGCGTGTGGGTGGGTGATTGGGTGCCCGCAAGGGGCAGATTAGGGTCTGATCTGATAGGTAAAAGTGACAGGTGGTGATAGGGGGTGATTGATGGGTAATTAGTGGGTGTTTAGAGGAGAGAATAGATTTAAACAATGGATTTGGGAGGTGATCTGATGTCGGATCTGCGGGCGATCTATTGGTGTGGGTGGGTGATCAGATTGTCCGCAAGGGGCAGGTTAGGGGCTGATTGATGGGTGGCAGTGACAGGGGGTGACAGGGGGTGATTGATGGGTGATAGGTGATTGGCAGGTGATTGACAGGTGATCAGTGGGTTATTACAGGGAAGAACAGATGTAATTAATGCACTGGCGAATTGATAAGGGGGGGTCAGAGGGCAATCTGAGCGTGTTGGCGGGTGATTGGGTGCCCGCAAGGGGCAGATTAGGGTCTGATCTGATAGGTAAAAGTGACAGGTGGTGATAGGGGGTGATTGATGGGTGATTGATGGGTAATTAGTGGGTGTTTAGAGGAGAGAATAGATGTAAACAATGGATTTGGGAGGTGATCTGATGTCGGATCTGCGGGCGATCTGTTGGTGTGGGTGGGTGATCAGATTGCCCGCAAGGGGCAGGTTAGGGGCTGATTGTTGGGTGGCAGTGACAGGGGGTGATTGATGGGTGATTGATGGGTGATTGACAGGTGATTGACAGGTTATCAGGGGGGATAGATGCATACAGTACACAGGGGGGGGGGGGGGGGGGTCTGGGGGGGGGTCCTGGGGAGAATCTTAGGGGTGGGGGGTGATCAGGAGGGGGCAGGGGGCAGGGGGGGATAAAAAAAAATAGCGTTGACAGATAGTGACAGGGAGTGATTGATGGGTTATTAGGGGGGTGATTGGGTGCAAACAGGGGTCTGGGGGGTGGGCAGGGGGGGGTCTGAGGGGTGCTGTGGGCGATCAGGGGGCAGGGGGGGCAGATCAGTGTGTTTGGGTGCAGACTAGGGTGGCTGCAGCCTGCCCTGGTGGTCCCTCGGACACTGGGACCACCAGGGCAGGAGGCAGCCTGTATAATACACTTTGTATACATTACAAAGTGTATTATATACTTTGTAGCGGCGATCGCGGGGTTAACATCCCGCCTGCGCTTCCGTATGGCCGGCGGGATGTTACGGCGGGTGGGCGGAGCCAGTTGCCGGGGGAAGCGCGCGTCATCAATGACGCGATCGCTCCCCCGGCATAGGAAAAGAACACACCGCCTTAAGGCGTATTGCGGTCCTTAGGGGATCCACTTTGCCGCCGCCCATGGGCTGTGGGCGGTCGGCAAGTGGTTAAACGGTGCTGACCAGTGTCAAACTTGAAGGTTGTAAAGTTGAGGAAATCCACTCGCTGGCCAAGGACAGTAATCAGGTATTGCTGCTCACAGTGAAGACTTGTTGCAGGTTTCTATTAGGAGTGATAGCACATGGCTTCTGTTGCTTGGCCAGCAGGTGGATTTTCTCAGCTTTTCCAACTCCCAGTCCGACACTGACACTGACCCTGGAATAACTTCCAGGTCAGCTGTGTGTTCTTTCAGTTTATGTATGGGCACTTGTGTACAAGCTGTTGGCTGTACTGGGCTTGCACAGGGAACAGTAAGAAAACTGGAGTGAGCACAGTGAGGGACAGAGCAACAGACAAGATCAGGAGGAGGTAACCACAGACTACTGCTCTCATTTTTGAAGTTTAACTTTCTCAGAATATCAAACTTTTTCTATGGCTATTACAGGGACTGAGGGGAGTACACAACAAGCAAACTGCAGCGAGTCCCTGTGGAATAGGCCTAGTCAGGTCTATGTTGCCGGTGCACAATCCCTCTGTGGGTCACCACTCCACACACGGTTCGATGTAGTAAATACGAAGGAGGCACTCAATTGGCTTCAAACTTGCGTTTTATCAAATCCCAGTAATAACTGACTGAGGGGAGTACACCAAGCATCTCAAAGCACACAGAGGTGTGTACTTTGTTTGCAAACATGCCTCTGTGCTTAATTTCAAAACTTCAGTCCTTTAACCTGTCACTCTTTTTTCTTGATTTTTTTTCAGGTTATTCTTTAGTTTGTACTTACTGTAGTACTGAAGCATACTCCTATTCAGAATTATATCAAGAAGCAATTTCCTGCAATGAGTCCAGCCTGCAATGTCCAGATGGCTTCCTGTGTTCAACTTCCTATGTAGCAGACTTCGAAGGTACATATGATATGATATCACAGAAACAGTATATGCGTATAATGGTTTAGGCTAATGTAGTTTTCTTTTTTTTAATAGTTTAGATTTTGTTAGATATTATTTTAATCTGGAAATATTAACTGTTGCAACACATTCACTTTTAACCCCTTGAGGACCGTGGTGTTAAACCCCCCTAGTGACCAGGCTATTTCTTACTAAAATGGCCACTGCAGCTGTAAGGCCAAGCTGCATGGCCGCACAAATCAGCACAAAAGTGATCCCCCCCCCTTCTCCCCACCAACAGAGCTCTCTGTTGGTGGGGTCTGATCGCTCCATAGTTGTTTATTTTATTTTTATTTAATAAATTTTTTTTCAATAAATGTGGCTGTTTTTTATTTATTTTGCCCTGCTCCCTCCCTCCCCCCGCCAGCCAATCGGCGTGATCGGCCGTCATAGGCTTCAGCCTATGGAGGGGACAGCCGTATCACATGGCTGTTCCCAGTACAGTGGTGCTGCAGATCGCAGCGCTGTACACAGTTATTAGATGGTGGTTTCACAGTCTAACAGTCTCCGAGCAGCGATCGCAGCCTGCACGCGCTCTCCTGCTAGCCCCATAGAAGGCTGTCCTGGGGCTGCCGCTGCATCTACGCCAATTGGTGTGGGGTGGTATGCAAGTAGTTGAGCTTCACCAAAATATGTGTAGGTTAATATAAGTATGTTTGTGTAACATACAGTTTGGACAGTGTCTGTATCTTGCAGGTTTATTACGGTTCTAGGAGCAAAAACTGTTGACCTCACCACAGGCGTTTGGTGTAAGCTCTCCCAGGGCGTGGAGTCTAAGTGGTCACAAGTCTTCACCAGAGCACCCCACAAGAGATGATGGGCTGCTACCCCTAAAGGGCAGCGGAATACTTGTTGCGGCCTATTGACCACTAGGTCACGACCCCCATGATTACTCCACCTGAGGCTTGGAGAATAGGTGAAGCTGCGATGTGGAGCCAATCGAGAGGTGAGTATAGGTAACAAACTAAGGTCGGAGGCAGGCAGCAGACTATAGCGTAATTGAGATCAGAGGCAGGCGGCAGACTATAGCGTAATCAGTGTCACAAACTGAGTTTAGAGGCAGGCGGCAGACAGCAAGTGTAGTCGAGGTCATGAGCAGGATCAAAGGCAGGTGGCAGGCAACAAGCGTAGTGGGGGTCACAAGCAAGGTCGCAACAGAAAATCAAACAAACTGGTTCAGAGTCTCTGGACAGGATAGCTGCTAATAACACACAGCAAGGATGTCAGGGCGAAACTGCCTTTTATAGCACCACTGATTGCTGCCAGATTCAATTTCCGCAATCACAAAGGTGACACAACCAGCAGCTACAACATGCACACAACAACCAAATACAGAGTCTGAACAATTATTGTACGACACAGTGGGCTATTCGGAGGAGATATTCGCACCCACACAAACTGCCATCTGTGAAAGGTCAATGGAACAGCCACAAAACTTGTGCCCGGATTCACAGGCAGTGGATGATGAAAATGCCCCAATCACTGAAAGGGTCGGAGACTCGGTACATCTCCCTTACGGCGCACTGGGTGAACCTTGTGGAGCCTGGCAGTGACTCCTCACCCACTATGGCACAGGTGTTGGCAACGCTGCAAATTGCCGGACCTGCTTCCCTGGGAGTCAATGACAACAGCGACCTCTCTGGCTCCTTCTCTTCCACCGCCTCTCCAAGCTCGGCCTCATCCGGCATCGCTAACCCAGCAACAGGAGCGTGGAAGCGGTGCAACACTGCTGTTGCCATGCATCAGCAAGCCTTACTGAAGCTGATCTGCATTGGAGATAAGCAGCACACAGGTGCAGAAATTTGGAAGGCAATCAAGGAACAGACCCAGTTGTGGCTGGCACCACTGCACCTGGAACCAGGCATGGTTGTGTGTGATAATGGGAGCAATCTCATTCGCGCCTTACAGTTGGCAAAGCTAAGACACATCCCTTGCCTGGCCCACATTCTGAACCTAGTTGTTCAGCGGTTACTGAGGACATACCCAAACGTGGCAGATCTTCTGCTAAAGGTGTGTCGATTGGCCAAACATTTCTGAAAGTCCAGTGCTGCTTCGGCTGCACTCATCAAGTTGCGTTGCCGCTGTCTTGTTAAGGAATATCTCATTCTATTATGTTTATCACTGCATGGCGACAAAATGCTTTGCTGTACGCATGCATTTTGTCGCCATGCCAGGCCTGGGTTGTGTCACAAAGCGTGGCCTTGCTCTCCTGTAGTACCTCCTCTTCCATCCTGTGTGCTGGGTTAGCATTGCCGCTGTCTTGTTAAAGAGACACTGAAGCGAGAATAAATCTCGCTTCTTGTCTCATAGTCAGCAGGGGCATGTGTGCCCCTGCTAAAACGCCGCTAACCCGCGGCTAAACGAGGGTCCCTGACCCCCCAACACCCCCCCTGCAAAATCTACGACCAACTTGGTCATAGATTTTGCTGCTCTTGAGGCAGGACTAACGGCTGCAGCCCTGCCTCTCAGCGCCGTCTATCAGCGGCGCATCGCCGCCTCTCCCCCGCCCCTCTCAGCGAAGGAAGACTGAGAGGGGCAGGGGAGAAGTGGAGATACGCGCTGACAGACGCGTGTGAGGCAGGGCTGCGGCGGTTAGCCCTGCCTTAATCCGGAAGAGGGGATGCGCTACTCGGAGGGGATTTCGGGGGGTAAGGGACCCCCGTTTAGCTGCGGGATAGCGGCGTTTTAGCAGGGGCACACATGCCCCTGCTGACTATGAGGTCTGAAGTGAGATTTATTCTCGCTTCATACTCTCTTTAAGGAATATCTCATTCTATTATATTTATCACCGCATGGCGACAAAATGCTTTGCTGTACGCATGCATTTTGTCGTCATGCCAGGCCTGGGTTGTGTCACAAAGCGTGGCCCTGCTCTCCTGTAGTACCTCCTCTTCCACCCTGTGTGCTGGGTTAGTGTTGCCGATGTATTGTTAAGGAATATCTCATTCTATTATATTTATCACTGTATGGCAACAAAATGCTTTGCTATACGCATGCATTTTGTCGCCATGCCAGGCCTGGGTTGTGTCACAAAGCGTGGCCTTCTGCTCCTGTACTACCTCCTCTTCCATCCTGTGTGCTGGGTTAGCATTGCCTCTCTCTTTTTAAAGTTGTAGTACTACGACAGCTTTCCAGGATCTCATCCCTCCCCCCCCCAACCCCCCCCCCACACACACACACACTATTCCCAAGCCATTTTGCAGAAGTTTCCCTCATTTTTTTATCTTTTTTTCTGGCCTTCAAAGCATAAATATTTGGGTCCCCATTGACTTTCATTGGGTTCGGGATTCGGTCCGAACACCCCAAATATCGGGACGATGTTCACCGAACCGCCCCGAACACGGATATTTTGATGTTCGATCAACACTAGCAGGCAGCAGACTATAGCGTAATCAAGGTCACAGGCCAAGTTCAGAGGCAGGTGGAAGACTGTAGCGTAATCGGAGTCACAAGCTGAGGTCAGAGGCAGACAGCAGGCATAGTCGGGGTCACGAGCAGTATCAGACGCAGGCAACAAACATAGTCAGGGTCACAAGCAAGGTCACAACAACAAATCAAACAAACAGGTTCAGAGTCTCTGGACAGGATAGCTGCTAAGAATACACAGCGAGGATGTCAGGGCAAGGCTGCCTTTTATAGCACCACTGATTGGCACCAGATTCAATTTCCACATGCGCGTTATCGTCCGTGTTAGTGTGCACGCATACTTTTGTCTGTGTGCGCATGAGTATCTTTGTGCGCAAGTGCAAAGGCCGACGGGTGACGTAGGAGGTGAGGCACCCAGCTGAAATTTTAAACCGATGGCCATTCTCGCGCACGCACGAGGGGAAGCACGCGCAATGCGAAAGTGACCACTGCTGGGACTGACACAGAACTAGGTGAGCCTGACAAGGTTATTATTCCACTACTGCTGAAGGAGAACTTTATGGTGTTTCATTAAACCATTAATTGAGAAATATTTTGTTTTATCTGTTCTTTGAGTACATTTTCATTAGGTTTGATGTTTACATCAAATGACTACTCTGTTGAAACAATTGCGTAGTGTATAGGTTCAATAACTATTTTGAAGCTGCATACACACATTAGATGAAAATTGGTTGAAACGAACGTTGGCCGACGATTGATCAGTGAAGCTGTAAGAACACGGCCGACCAACCATATACACACATGAATGATCGTAGAAAGAAGGAGGTTAGCAAGAATGCGGAAGTGACATCAAAAAAATATGTAATTAAAGGAATACTATCAATTAAAACAATTTTTTTTATTGCTGTATGTTAGGGCACACATCACCACAAGTACTAGGAGCAGTTTCCTTCCTCACAAAGCTCTGCCTCTCTGCTGTAAAATCATCTGTCAGTTTTAGATATGGACTTGGGTCCATCTTTAGAAAGCAGTTGGGCGGAGGTCCATTCTACTGTTGTGGGGGAATGATGGAGGGAAATGCAGCTTGCTCAAAATTACTGTATATACTCGCATATAAGCCTAATTTTTCAACACTAAAAATGTGCCTACAAGTTATCCCCTCGGCTTATATGCAAGTCAGTGAAGCAGAATGGATGCTGGAACAGGTTTTGTTACTGGCAGATGAGCATGGAGATTGTGTACTACTGATCCTGCTCTTGCTAGCTGGTTCCCTGGAGTGTCCATTCCCCCCCATCCCCTGCAACCTGGTGAGCAGAGAGCGCTGCTCAAGACTACCTGTGGCCCCTGGCTTGTGAAGCAAGCTGTGCAAGCAATGTGTCAGCAGTGCAATGATTGTGGATTCTTCCTGTTTGGCAATAGTCGTCTTCTATGATGCTATCTAGTGGCATCTTAAGACACAGCTGCATCATCCTTGGGGCACATCTGGCTATTGGGAGAGTGGATGACTTGTACTGGGGACACATCTGGCTACTGTGGAGGGGGCTACACTGGGGCTTATACACGAGTCAGTCACTTTTTCCTTGTTTCTGAGGTAAAAGTGGGTACCTCGGCTTATACACAGGTCGGCTTATATGCGAGTATATACGGGTATGCATAAGGTGCATTATGTGTAATTTTAAGTGCCCTGTGGGTGGGGGAGAGTACTTAACAGCGTGCCCAAACTGCGTGATTGCTTAACCTGACCTTTGTCATTTGCTATGGCTCTGTCCGCAGATCCAGAAGTTTTGGAGCAGGGCCTTGAATATGTGTTCAACATTTACCTTCGTACACAGGGTGGTTAGTTATTGGGGTGCGCTCTTTCATTATCTGGACCCTATCTTGGTTCAGGCGGGGATTGCGTTTAAACCCATTGAACACTTTGGTTTTTTGGAGGCTTAGAAGTGCATATTGACACAAGGGGCTTGATTCACAAAAGAGTGCTAACTGTTAGCACGGCCGTTTTTGCGGAAAAATGCGCGTTTGTGCGCAAAACCGTTTAATTGTGCGTGGAAATTCACAATCGCGCGCAAACGCGAAAATTTGCGCGAAAACGGCCGTGCTAACAGTTAGCACTCTTTTGTGATTCCAAGTCCAATGGTTTTATTCGGCTTCCCCAACTTTTCAAAATGTATGTGATACAATGAAAAAATGAATGTACCTGTATATTGTCAAGTTTGATGTGGAACAGAACACACTGCAACATTTTTCAAGGTTTGGGCTCCTTTTATTCAACACTACATCCCAAGGACTGAGCTACTGACCATCATGGATCCATTTAAGTATAACAAATGGTATTTAACTAGATGAATAGCAGGGACTTTGGGGTTTCTAGATGTGGGGGACTGATGGACTTAAAATGATACATAATAATCGGAATATGGATTTTCTACATGCTTTGTTGTCTATTTCCTCTTCTCAGCATTAAGTTATATAGTGTTCTTGTTGTGCGACCCAAGGGAGCTTACCCCACTGGGAAGATCTTTGGATATAGAAGAGGAGATGTGATGTTGATAGTATGTATGTTAGAGACAGAGTGTTCCATTTGATTAGGCAGGGGACCACTAAGTTGTCGTTTTTGTTCATTATTTTGTTAAAAGGTTTTGATGCTTTGTGGTTTAGCCCTTGTATATTGAAGACTACTTTCAACTGGGTTTGCTGAAGCTCGTAATTTTTCAGAGGGTCAATACTGTATATCCAGTTTATTTTCAGTAGGGCCTTACTGTATCAGTTCTGACCGTTTGTTTTTAAGCCAAATATTACAAATATATGGAGGATAATTTTACTTGGAATTGTTTAGTGTGTTATTTGTACTGGCCTGATATTTGCTTTTCCATTAAATGTTCTTGTTTCTTTTTGTATGTTTTTTCCTACTAAAAAATATTACATTAAAAAAAAAATTAAATTTCTCAAAAACTATAAGGCATTTTGATTTTTTTTCCCTTTTGTACCCAATGGGCCATATGTGTAATGATCAGCAGTGACGAGCTCAGTGCGCTACTGACGTCAGTATACTTTAATAGATGTATATGCAAGTGATTGGTGCACACATTAACCTCCTTGCCGGTTATCCCGAGCTCAGCTCGGGGTAACCTGCGCAGGAGGATTTCTCAGGCCCCGCTGGGCCGATTTCGATCAAATAAAAAGGAGCACACGCAGCCGGCACTTTGCCAGCCACGTGTGCTACCTGATCGCCGCCGCAGCGCGGCGATCCGCCGCGTGCAGCGGCGAAAGAGGGTCCCCCCAGCCGCCCGAGCCCAGCGCAGCCGGAACAAACAGTTCCGGCCAGCGCTAAGGGCTGGATCGGAGGCGGCAGACGTCAGGACGTCGGCTGATGTCCATGACGTCACTCCGCTCGTCGCCATGGCGACGAGGAAAGCGAAACAAGGAAGGCCGCTCATTGCGGCCTTCCTTGTTACTTTTGATCGCCGGAGGTAATCGAAAGTGCGGATCCGGAGTGCCCTCTAGTGGGCTTTCATGCAGCCAACTTTCAGTTGGCTGCATGAAATAGTTTTTTTTTTAATTTAAAAAAAACCCTCCCGCAGCCTCCCTGGCGATTTTAATAGAACGCCAGGGAGGTTAATACATAAACATATAATGGCAATACAGAGGTAGTAACCCCCAGTGGTGAGGGCCCACTGATGAGGACAACGAGTAACCCCCAGTGGCGAGGGCCCACTGGTGGGAGCGAGGTCAGACAGGCAAAAGTTGGCAACAGATCAGATTGGTAAAGGTACAGAATAGTGAGGCAGAATCAGAGTAAGTATTCGAGCAGTAGTCGTCAACAGATTAGATTGGCAGAGGTACAGAATCGTGAGGCAGAATCAGAGTCAAGAACAAGCAAGGAGTCAACAAGAAGTAATCAATGCAATATATAAATATATTCTAGTCTAGTGTGAAATCTCCGAGGTTCTGTCGGATCAAAGCACACAAGGATCTGACTAAGGTCTGAGCGCTAGCACCGTGAAGTATTCGCAACAACAGACAATGAGCTACTGAGTCTGACATCTCCAAGCTTAAATGCAGACAGGCAATTCCAAGCGTCCCGCCCAGAACACTTCCACCAATCAGCAAAGAGAAACAGCAGCCCGATGTCAGCTGACCGGCCGGTCAGCTGACTCATCACCTAAGCCCATAAAGGTCCTGCCGCTCCGTGCGTGAGCATGCCGACCTGACCTGATGTGCAGCAGAGAGACCTGTTCTGCCGGAAACTGCGTGAACCATCTGAGGAAATGCGGCAGCCGCCGCGGTGACGTCAGACGTGGAAGCGGCGGGGGCGCTGCTTTCCGCCGCTGAGGTAATTCCACTATACCTAACATTACCCCCCCCCCCCCCCGGAGGCATGGCCTCCGAACACGCCCCTGAAAATTTTTCAGGATGTAATGAGGGAAACTGTTGTTTTAACTCCTCAGCATGAAGATGATGATCTGGTACCCACAATCTCTCCTCAGGACCATAACCTTTCCAGTGAACCAGATACTGCACTGAATTCCGCACTCTGCGAGCATCCAGAATCTCCTCAATTTCATATTCCGGCTCCCCATCAATCACAACCGGGGAGGGGGGGGGGGGAGAGGAAGTCACATGCACAGCAGGTTTTAACAAAGAAACGTGGAAGGTTTTTACACCCCTCATAGTCGCTGGAAGAGCCACTCTATAAGCCACTTCATTAATCTTTTCAGTAAGAGGATATGGACCAATATATCTAGGTCCCAACTTCGCTGAAGGTTGTCTTAAAGCAATAAGACGGGTGGACACCCATACCAAATCTCCTGGTGAAAAAAACCACTCAGGAGAATGCTTTTTATCAGCTTGTTTCTTTTTTCTTTTGAACTTCAAAAGCTTTCTCCAGATTGGCCTTTACTTAAGCCCAATTACTTTTTAAGGACTTCTGTCATTCATCCAATGCAGGAAAGGGAAAATTACCCACAGGTAAAGGAGAAAACTTAGGTGACCTCCCCGTGAGTCGTGACAACCGGAAAAGGTGAAAATCCTGAGGACGTATTAATCAGATTATTATGGGCAAATTCCGCAAACGGGAGGTATTTTACCCATTCATGTTGTGAATCGGCCACGTAACAGCGGAGAAATTGTTTCAAGAGACTGATTCATCCTTTCTGTTTGACTGTTAGTCTGAGGGTGATATCCTGAGGAGAAAGACAAGGTCAAACCCAACTGCTTACAGAAAGCTCGCCAAAATTTAGAACCAAATTGAACTCCCCTGTCAGACACTATATTCACCGGTATTCCATGTAAGCAGAAGATGTGAGTGACAAAGAGATCTGCCAATTCCTGGGCAGAAGGGAGTTTTTTCAAAGGTACAAAATGAACCATCTTACTAAAACGGTCCACTACCACCCATATCACCATCATTCCTTCAGAACTAGGGAGTTCCCCCACAAAGTCCATGGAAATATGAGTCCATGGCTCAGTGGGTACAGGTAATAACTGCAATGTCCCTGCTGGAGCCTGCCGAGAAAGCTTGCTTCTGGCACAAACTGTACAGGACATTACAAACTCCTTGCAGTCATTCCTAAGAGAAGGCCACCACACACGAGACAACAATTCATAAGTTCTGGTCATACCGGGATGCCCCACGTTGTTGTGACCATGAAATAGTTGCAGAATTTGGAGGCGTAGATGCAGGGGAACAAAAAGAAGATAATCTGGTTTCCCTTCCGGGGTATCTTGTTGATAAGAGCCCAGAGTGGTTGCCAGATCCTCCATGGGTTCCGTGGCTGACAAAACTATGTGTTCTGGCAGAATACTGACAGGGATGAGGGTTGAACTGTCTCTGGTTCAAAGCAACGGAACAGTGCGTCTGCTTTAACATTCTTATTACCAGGTGTAACGATTGGTGTCAGCAAGAACAGATTTTCCGATTATTGGTGATCTGCAGTATCACCAATAATACAGATGTTATACCTGATTATGTGGTGATCTGCAGAATCACCAATAATACAAGTATAGCAAGACACACAGGATACTCAGATGTAAGATAGTGTTTGGCGCAACAGTAAATATAGATGGAGATACCCGCAGTCCAGAGGAGCTGGTAAGAAGGTATCTCTAAACCACACAGTAATCAGTACTCCAGCGAGCTGGAGACTCAGAGGGGTAATGATAGCTTCACCCGAGGAGCGGGTGGTGCACCGAAACTATGTAGAGAGATCACTCGAGGAGCGAGTGATTCAGACTGTACTGATACAGGTGTACCCCTGAGGGACAGGAGATCCAAACAGTACTATAATAGCTAGTCACCTGAGGGGCAGGTGATTAAGACTATACTGCAGCTATCAACCTGAGAAGCAGGTGATTCAGACTGTACTGCAGCTATCAACCTGAGGAGCAGGTGATTCAGACTATACTGCAGCTTCTGATCACCTGAGGAGCAGGTGGTCAAACTGTACTGAGGATCCCTCACCAGAGACTAACTCACTGGTGAGGACAGGAGAGTCAGACAAGCAGGTTCGGCAACAGACGGACAGATACAGTACAAAGGCAGAAGGCCAAATCAGAGTAATGGTCAGGCTGAGTCGGCAACAGGATCAGATGGGCAGAGGTACAGATTCGGAAAGCAGAAGAGTAGTCAGGAATAGCAGAAGGTCATAACAAATTTACAATCACAATTAGTACTTTAAGGTATCAACAACACTGGCTAAGTGTGGATCCCCAGCTCCTGCTGGTTCTAGCACACTTTAGGATCTGACTAAGTCTGAGTGCTCACACGTAGCATTTGCAACAGCAGACAAGGAGCAACTGACAAGCAGGATGTATATATACCAGAAGCGCTCCACAGCGCCGCCCCAGTCACTCAGCCAATCAGCAGCCTAGCTGGAGTCAGCTGACCGGTCGATCAGCTGACTCCCCTTCTATTGGCATAAAGGTTCTGTCGCCTGGCGCGCGCACGTGTAGCCCTCAGTCTGTGAGCAATTGAAGGACCAGGCAGCACACCAGCATGTAACTGCGCGGCGGGATCCGCCGGCTCGGCGGAGTCCGTCGCCTGTGACGCGGAAACCGCCTCCATACCGCTGACTGCTCCAGCGGCATTTCCGCTATTCGTTACACCAGGTTTGTAGGTTATTATAAACTTGAATCTGGAGAAAAAAAGTGCCCAACGAGCTTGTCGTGGATTGAGTCTCTTAGCCCCTTTTATATACTCCAAATTCTTATGATCTGTGTACACCGTGATCACATGTATAAGTCCCCTCCAACCGATTATGCCACTCCTCGAAAGCCATTTTGATGTCCAACAACTCCCTGTTACCTATGTCGTAATTATTTTCCGCTGAGGAGAATTTTCAAGAAAAGAATGTGCATGGATGCAAACGTTCCTGAAGGCCTGAATGTTGAGACAGAACAGCCCCCACCCCAATCTCTGAGGCATCCACCTCCACGATAAAAGGCAATGTCACATCCACATGTCTGAGAATGGGAGCAGAGCAAAAAAGTGTTTTCAATTGAGAAAACTCAGCCCGGGCTTCTTCAGACCAGTTGCAGGTATCTGCCCCTTTTTTGGTCAAATTAGTGAGAGGAGCAACCACTGAGGAGAAACCCTTAATACATTTCCTATAATAGTTTGCAAACCCAAGGAATCTTTGGAGTGCCTTCAAACCGGAGGGTTGAGGCTATTCCAATACAGCTGAGATTTTCTTAGGGTCCATGGATAGCGAAGTGGTAGAGATGATGTACCCTAAAAAGGAAACTTCAGAAACTTCAAATAAACATTTTTCAAGTTTTGCATATAAAAATTCTGTCGTAATTTTTTCAACACAAACTGTACATGTTCCCTGTGATCCCTTAGGTTCTTGGAAAAAATCTAAATATTTTCCAAATAGACGACAATGAATTGACCCTGTACCTCCCTAAAAATCTCATTTACCAACCCCTGGAACACGGCAGGAGCATTGCATAACCCAAAGGGCATGACCAAATATTCATAATGACCGTCGGGTGTATTAAATGCTGTCTTCCACTCATCCCCTTGTCTAATACGTATCAAATTGTATGCCCCTCTGAGGTCAAGTTTGGAGAAAATTCGGGCAACGGCCACTTGGGAAAACAAATCATCAATTAATGGCTACGGGTAATGATTTTGAACAGTAATTTTGTTTAAAGTTCTGTAGTCAGAACAGGGACGGAGTCCACCGTCTTTTTTCTGAACAAAAAAGAATCCTGCCCCTGCCAGTGACTTTGAGGGACGAATAAAGCCTTTCTCAAGGTTTTCTTTAATATAATCCTTCATAGCCGTCTGCTCGGGACATGAAAGATTATATAAATGACCCCTGGGAGGCATGGTACTGGGCCTTAAATCAATGGGACAATCAAACTCCCTATGAGGAGGAAGTTTATCAGCAGAGCGTGGGCAAAAAACATCAGAGTAGGCACTATACTGAGGAGGAACTCCCTCTACTAGAATTTCAGCAGCACATAAAGTAATACTTTCCAAACAATGTTTCTGCCAGGCAGGAGACCCGGCCAGCAGTTGTCCTGTGTTCCAGTCTATCTGAGGAGAATGTTTATGTAACCGAGGGAGACCAAGAACATCAGTGGAGGAGGACATGTTTAACACATAAAATTTAATTTCTTCCCTATGCAAAACTCCCACGTGACAAATGAGGTGGTGTTTGCGAGAGAGGCTGTTTGTTCTGTAGGGGAGAATCATCAATGGCAGTTACATAGCCTTTCCATGGGATAAACTGGAATTTTCCATTTCAAGGCCAAATCTAGATCTATGAAGTTAGCTGCCGAGCCCGAATCTATAAAAGCTTGAGTACACAAAACTTGATTTTCCCAAGTGATAGAACAAGGTAATAACATTTTACCCTCTTGAGGAGGTAAAACTGGTTCGCCTAGGGTAATACCTCCAACTACACCTAGGTGGAGAAGTTTTCTGACTTCTTATTGCAATTTTGAATAAGATGACCCTTCTCCCCACAATACAAGCAAAGACCCTCTTTCCTTCTCCTAGTTTTCTCAGTTTCAGATGATTTGGAATGACCTATTTGCATAGGTTCATCAGAACTAGGTGTGACCGAGGAGGTGGCAAAGGAAACCTTAGGAGAAGCACGAGACCTGCCCTGTTTGTGAAACCGAATTCTTCGGTCAATCTTAAAGAGACTCCGTAACAAAAATTGCATCCTGTTTTTTTATCATCCTACAAGTTTAAAAAGCTATTCTAATGTGTTCTGGCTTACTGCAGCACTTTATACTATCACTGTCTCTGTAATAAATCAATGTATCTTTCCCCTGTCAGACTTGTCGGCCTGTGTCTGGAAGGCTGCCAAGTTCTTCAGTGTTGTGGTTCTGCTATGAACTCCCCCTTCCAGGCCCCTCTATGCACACTGCCTGTGTGTTATTTAGGATTAGAGCAGCTCCTCTCTACTCTCTTATCTTTTACAAGCTGGATAAATCGTCCTCTGAGCTGGCTGGGCTTTCACATACTGAAGAATTACAGACAAGGGCAAAGCTGTTTGCAGGAAGAAACAAGCAGCCTGAAACTTCAGTGCATGAGAACAGGGGGAAAGAAACACACAAATGATCTCTTGAGATTCAAAAGGAAGGCTGTATACAGCCTGCTTGTGTATGGATGTATTTTCTATGTGTGGATATACTGTACATCAACCTACTTCCTGTTTTGGTGGCCATTTTGTTTGTTTATAAACAAACTTTTTAAAACTGTTTTTAACCACTTTTAATGCGGCGAGGAGCGGCGAAATTGTGTCAGAGGGTAATAGGAGATGTCCCCTAACGCACTGGTATGTTTACTTTTGTGCGATTTTAACAATACATATTCTCTTTAATGGCCAGAGTTATAGCCTCATCTAGAGTTTTCGGCTTGGGGTGACTAGTCATGACTTCCGATACAGATACTGATAACACCATAAGGAAACGATCTAACTGTGCAAAATGTTCCCATCTAGAAGAGACAGCCCACTTTCTAAATTCTGAAGCATAATCTTCAACAGAATTATGACCCTGACAAAGGTTTTTTTAACTTTCTTTCCGCTGTGGCTGCTATGTCAGGATCATCATAAATAACGGCCATGGCCTTAAAAAATGCCTGTACGGATGTCAAAGCTTCATGTCCGTCAGGCAGATTATAGGCCCAGGTCTGTTAATCACCGTGTAGTAATGTTTTAACTAATGTTACTCTTTGTAATTCCGTGCCTGATGATATAGGCCTCAGTCATTTCAAAATATGACATACATCTATTCCTGAAATTCCTAAAATCTGACCTGATTCCCAATAATCTTTATGGCAGTGCCATTTTGGGTTCTAGAACATGAATGGGAGACAATGACGATGCAGGTGCTTGCACAGTACGCACAGCATTAGACAGAAAATGTAATTGTGCCTGCTGTGAATTGACCGTGTTGGTCAATTGATCACTGCCTTAGTTAGGGCCTGAACCTGCTGACAAAGTGCCTCCCTAATATTGGTCTGTTGTTATGTAATGATCAGCAGTGACAAGCTCAGCGCACTACTGACGTCAGTATACTTTAATAGATGTATATGCAAGTGATTGGTGCACACATTAAAACATAAACATATAATGACAATACAGATGTAGTAACCCCCAGTGGCGAGGGCCCACTGATGAGGATAACGAGTAACCCCCAGTGACGAGGGCCCACTGGTGGGAGCGAGGTCAGACAGGCAAAAGTTGGCAACAGATCAGATTGGTAAAGGTACAGAATCGTGAGCCAGAATCAGAGTAAGTATTCAAGCAGAAGTCGGCAACAGATCAGATTGGCAGAGGTACAGAATTGTGAGGCAGAGTCAGAGTCAAGAACAAGCAAGGAGTCAACAACAAGTAATCAATACAATATATAAATATATCCTAGTCTAGTGTGAAATCTCTGGGGTTCTGCCGGATCAAAGCACACAAGGATCTGACTAAGGTCTGAGCGCTAGCACCGTGAAGTATTCGCAACAACAGACAATGAGCTACTGACATCTCCAAGCTTAAATGCAGACAGGCAATTCAAAGCGTCCCGCCCAGAACACTTCCACCAATCAGCAAAGAGAAACAGCAGCCCAATGTCAGCTGACCGGCCGGTCAGCTGACTTGTCTCCTAAGCCCATAAAGGTCCTGCCGCTCCGTACGTGAGCGTGCCGACCTGACCTGATGCGCAGCAGAGAGACCTGTTCTGCCGGAAACTGCGTGAACCGTCTGAGGAGACACGGTGACGTCAGACGTGGAAGCAGCGGGCCCGCTGCTTTCCGCCACTGAGGTAATTCCACTATACCTAATAATATGCAATTCACTTTTTCACCTGAGCTTTCTCCTAGGTGATATTTTTAAATGTGTCAATAAAATGCCTGTTAAGCCAGCAGCAAGCAAGAAAATACTCAAAATAATTTTGATAGTACTTTTGCACTTACTTCTCAGCACTTTTACAGCTGAAAAGTGCTGGAAAGGTTTTTTAAGTAGAAGATGAAAAATTATCTCCTAGGAGAAAATGCAGTAGAAAAGTGCAATTGCATATGGGCCACTGTCCTCTTTCACATACCTTGCAATTTTGGTTTCTAGCAAGTAAGGAGGCTTTGTGTAATGATCCGCTCAGCTGGCTGCATAGGCAGACAGCTGTTTGACCATTCCTTATGTCTGAGGGATGCAGGTCTCTGGAAAAGAGACCTGGCTTCATCTTGCAACTTTCAGAGTTGCTTTGCTGAGGGATTTGCATACATGCAAATTGCTCAGCTGTCTCCTTTGAGGGCTGGCAGTATAAAAGCCTTCTGCTCCCAGAATGCTTTGCTGGTCATCCTTTCATGGTTTGTTGAAACACTCCTGGAGTGTCAGCCGTGCTATTGCTTGTTAAAGTTATCTTAGAGTATTCCTGGGGGCTGTATTAGACACCCCTCTAGTTCAGTCAGGTTGTATTATTTGTATTGCCTGTTCTGTCTGTCTTCTGGGGGTGCTAACCAGAGCAGCGGTTGCTACTGGTAGCTCCTTCTGTTCATCTGCTTGGATCGCACTTGCCTCTAGTGGTAGCGGCTGTGGATCCTTCTGATCTGTATTCTTGGAGGGTAAGCTGGAGCAGCGGTTGCTACTGGCTACCTCATCTTGCTGTACTTGGATCACACTGGATCACACTCGCTCTGGCGGAAAGAGCAGTGGATCCTGCTAAGCTCTGTTGCTGTACTTAGATCGCACTCGCTCTGGCGGAAAGAGCATTGGATCCTGCTGGCTCTGTTGCTTTACTTGGATCGCACTCGCACTGGCGTAAAGAGCAGTGGATCCTGCTACTCTGTTTCCCTACTTGGTTCACACTTGCTCTGGCGGTAAGAGCAGTGGATCTTTCCTGTCCTGTCCCTGAACCCGGATCGCACTTGCACTGGCGGAAGAGCAGTGGATCTTATCTGACCTATACCTGTTTCCTGTTGGTCTGTCTGTCTTGTCTGATACGAACGCTTGCGGTAAGGCTCAGTGAGGTAACCGTTAAGCAAGCATTCCCGTTCTCTATTTCGTGTTTGTGTGTCGTTGGTTAGTTAGGGTGGCGTGCTTGTCTCTGTTGTGCTTAACGTGCGGAGACCGCGCTGTAAACGCGTTCGCTGTTGCGAATGAGTGCGGTGTTCACGTTTAGTTAGCGTTTGTTGTTTTCCTTATCACTCTCATTGTATGATTTGCTGTGCCTTTGCTCTGCTCCTGGGTTTACCTCTGCTCTGTCTTGTGTCCTTTTTGGCAATCGCTACTCTTGCGATTGCGTTCCTACTTTGTTTCTGCTGTTGTGTGTTCATCGTCGCTGGGTGGCGACTAGATTGGTGGACACACATACATCCTATCTCTGTGTTCTCTCTCCAAGGGCTATCTTGCCCTGCTCGGTTGCAACTCGGACAATTCTCATCTGGCTTCTGTTGTTGTGCAGAGGCTTTGCTCCTCTGCACTCCACAGCTCCACCTGCCGGTGAGAATTTCCCTCTACTGGTGCTTTACACCAAAGCTGGGTTCTCTCCTTCATACGCTTGTGGAGGATTTCCGCCGTGTCAGCGCACGCCTTGTGCGCTGATCACGGAGATAATTCCACAATCGTTACACTTTGCTACTAACCACTTAAAGGAATACTATCGATGTATGCATTTATTTTGAAATGCTGTATGTTGTAGCACACAATAGGACAAGTACTAGGAGTATTTTGATTCCTCACACAGCTGTTCCTCTCAGCTGTAAAATCCTCCGTCAGTTTTGGCGTCAGTGTTGGATACAAAATGTATCTAATACTGAGCTCCCAGAGGGCTAGACCATATCTCTGCACAGGGGAGTTGCTATTAACTCCTCAGTTTATAGTTTAATCATCACCTTGCTGAAAGAATCTTGTTGATATGGTGGTAAGGGGTTAAAGATTCTAGCAATGTGTGTTTATTATCTTTGCTTCTCTTTACTGATAAAGATACTAATAATGCTAATTGTAGACAGTGGTCTGCCCCTCTCAGCAGCTTGTAAAGTGGATGCAGCCTGGAGTGAATCACCACAAGCAGACAGCCAGTCTGAGTGTAAACACAGACTATTGTTTATAGCTAGTTATATTCCAGCAATATTCCAGCTCATTTAGTTACCTGTTACCACCTCAGATCAGCCCATTTCTCCTCATGTCTGCTGCATGCTGTGAGTGACACAGTGACATATATTTGTGAGCTGTGTGACAGAGTAACCAAGTAGCTCAGGGTGACCCAAACTACTATGAGCTGTGTGAGAAATGAATTTTGAAGCAGGGATAGCGAGAGAGAGACCTGGGTGAATAAATAAAGTGTCCCTAGCACTAGTGGTAATGTGTACACTAATATAGAGTATTAAAAAAAAAAAGTCGTTTCAATCGATAGTACTCCTTTAAGTTGGTAGCCATTGAAACTTTTCCCACACTCAGAATAAGAACTTTAAAATCGATATTCTAAAAAAACTATAAGGTCTTTTTGATGTTTTTCCCTCTTGTACCCACTGTCCTCCTTCACAAACCCTGGACATTTGGTGTTTTTAGCACATAAGGGGTTTGCTTTGCTTTTTACTGCTAAAGTCGGCGACCATTAACATTCATGTTCAACGCAAACACAATTTTTTTTTGTATATATAGCCTATGAAGTCAGATGAGTCATCAAAAGGACTTTTGGGGGTTCCTAGCTGGTGCACCAGGAGTAGCAGAGCAGCTACATAGCACAACAGATGCAATGCAGCCTATCTAACACTGTCCCTGTGTCAGCATCAACACCTCTCCCTACATTGAATAAAGCAGACTGTAAAATAGCGGATGGGATCATGCCTTTTATGGCCAATTGTGCCACAGCGACCGTGCATGCTGTAGCTGCTAAATGGCTATCTGGGGTTCTCTTCGGACAACTGTTGAACACAAAAGGCAAAGCAGTCCTTGGGTGGGTTTGAACCACCAACCTTTCAGTTAACAGCTGAAGACGCTGATTGCACCACAGAGAAAAGCCCCTTAAGAGAAAGTGTCATTAGGGCCTTGCTGTAACATAGATTGTAGTGTAACTATTTCAACTAATGTACCCTTCTTAAACTTGAAGATTGTATACAAATGTAAGCAGAGTGGTGCAGTGGAAGTGTGCTGGGCCCATAACCCAGAGGTTGATGGATCAAAACCAACCTCTGCTAGGCATGATTTCATTTTTGTGCCTCACTTTATTATCGCATGGGCAAAACGGTTTCCATAGCCCTGTAAGAGAAAGTGTAATAAGGGCCCTGCCATAACATAGATATTACAGTAGCTAAGACTACTCCTGGGCCTTTCTTGTAGTTGAAGAGATGAGTCAACTGTGACACCACACTTAAAAAAAAAAAAAAAAACAGCAAACAGAGAAGCTTCCCCATATTGGAGCATTGGATTTGGTAAAGTCTTAAGCCAATGTATGTATAAGACACAAGTAAGCTTTAGGTTAGCAGGAATGGTTGCATGGCTACCTAGCTTTTCATCCTTCCCAGGCCAGCTAGGGTGGCTTCAACCTGTACTGTTGGTGGTATAGTGGTGAGTATAGCGGCCTTCCAAGCAGTTGACCTGGGTTCGATTCCTGGCCAATGTATGTGAGTGTGCTTTTGACATCCTATAAATCTCTGAAAGACAAGATCTTCCTCCTCTGGGGGAGGGAGGAGAGTCATGTATAAACATGTAAGATGTTACAAAGCAGTTTAGGCCGGCAAATTAGTAGTAAATGTGATTTGTGCTATTAAAACACTGCTTTGTGTGAAATGTAGATATTTTTCAGGGACTTTTGACGTCTATGCTACTCAACTATGTGTTTCTCCAGGTATTAGAACTCTTGAAACATGTTTTCCATCACTTTTGTGGCTAGCATAATTTTTTCTAGTTTTCAAAGTTCGCATCCCCATTGAAGTCTATTGCGGTTCGCGAACGTTTGCGTGAACCAAACTTTTTGCGGAAGTTTGCGAACCCGGTTCGCGAACCAAAAATTGGAGGTTCGGGCCATCTCTAATCACTATTGCTGAAAATGGGCTAATGATATAGTGACAACAGATAAGGAAAGATAGCTCATGACCATCAGAGGAGAGATATGAGATTGGAGAAGAGAAGTAGGATAGAGAAGTGAGATAGGCTGAGGTAAATGTGTGAACTGATGTGGGCTTATACTATTTCTGCTTTAACCATTTTTGTCTTCTTTACGTTTTCAGATTACGGTGTGATTTACTTCATGGATAGAAGCTGTATGCCACAAAAAAGCTGTAATGTGAATGGAAGTTACAGTATTATGCTCGCAGAACATATAAACGTTATTACCTGCTGCAATACTACAGACTATTGTACACCAGAAATACCTGCAGGTAAGTGCAATACAAGTGTGATATTGTGAAATGTAGTGAATTGTGAATGTAGTCAGCTACCTAACAGGAGATGTAAGGCCCTTTTTTAGTAGTTCTAACATGTCTTTAACCCAACACTGCAGGTCCATTTACAAAAGAGTTTTATAACGTTCGCTATTTTGCAACTACTAAATAGAATAAATAAAAAAAAAAATCACTATTTCTAAAGCTTTAGCAGTGGCATAGCTTAGGAGCTCTGGGCCCCAGTACAAGTTTTAAATTGGGCTCCCTCAAGCGCTTTATACATTACTATTGATATAGAGTACCAAAACCTGCCAAGGACAGCTGCAGTGTCAGAGAAGTATGGACTAGGGAGTACAACCGTCTTTTAATTAGTGATGATCATAATCTGCTAATTACGATTACGTGAATTTAACCATAAATTGTCGGAATTACACATATACGTAATTACATATTCGTAATTCAATTAACTTTGTATTCTCATTTGTAATTATGCATGAATTTACGCATAATTTACACATAATTTCATGCCGACTTTGGCGGTGAATAGCAAAGCCCCCGTACATGCTATTGCTAAAAAATTGCTACATATGTTAAGGAGAATAGCGGGTACAAGTGACAAAATTTTTTTTTTCAAAAAGACCTTATAGTCAGTGGTGCTCTCCAGAGATCGCAAATTCGAATTTACCCATGATCACGGGTCGATTTTCATGATCGCCGATCTCAAATTTGAATTCGAAGAGCGATACTGCTCCCGGATTCAAAGTCGAATTTACCCGAATAGTGCCTCTCGAATTCGGCCGTGATCTCGAGTGTTAATGCATGATCACGAATTTGGCTTCGGTATCCAGGGGATGACGTCATTGGGCCAATCAAAAGGCCCCCAGCCGCGGCCCTAGCAACCAATCAGAGGAGGGGAGCCTGGCCCTTCCCTCCTCTATATAAGGCGGCGGCCATCTTAGGGAACCCATCCTTGCTTGTGACTGAGCAGTACTGAGAGCATCTCCAGTGCTGTTGCGTGTCTTAGCAAGTGCTTTTCACCTTGTAAACCTAGCGTTTTTGCTAATTTACACCTCCTGAACACTTATATTGTACTCATTTATAGATAGCTAGTAATTTTATTGTTTTCAGTCAGCTAGTGTATACTGTATACTGTGCTAGGCTAGTGTTAGGTCTGTGTGCAGGCTAGGCCTGCTAGCCTAGGTAGCCTTAGCCTACTACTAGCTTAGGTAGGTTAGGGATTATAGTTAGTTGTGTAGTAGTACTAGTTTACTTAATTTCTACTGTTAGTCTGTGAGTTTATTAGCTTTAGTACTGTGTAGTAGTTAATTCACAGGCCAGCATCTGTTGTGATCTGTGACTGTCACCTGCTTGACCCTATTGATTGTGCCTGTGTGTCACAGCCTTTAATTGTCACTCACTATCTGCCACACGAGTTAGTTGTGGTCTACTACACTACTTCTAGGGATTTTAGTTAGTCGTGTACTACTACTACTACTAGTTTACTTAATTTCTAATTTTAGTCTGTGAGTTTATTAGCTTCAGTACTCTGTAATAGTTACTTCACAGGCCAGCATCTGTTGTGATCTGTGACTGTCATCTGCCCGACCCTATTGATTGCGTCCGTGTGTCACAGACTTTGATTGTCACTGTCTGTCACACAAGTTAGTTTTAGACTACTGTAGACTACACTACTGTTAGTAGTACTACTACTATTTAAAAAAAGAAAGAAAAAAAACTTTCATTTTTTGTTGTTACTCACCACCAGTCACCACCAACACAGACTCTTTATTAAAGTTTACACCCTTTCCCGCCCTTTCTACACATATTTTTTTTGTTTTTCTTATTGTATTTGTATAATTGTACAATGACTGGCAGAGGTAGAGGGCGAGGCACCACCAGGAGAGGCAGCGCCATTGCTGCAGCCACTGCCAGCACCTGCAGGTCTGTGACTGGCCTGCCGCCAGCCACTGAGCGCAGAGTTGTGGAGGAGGGAGCAGAGGCGCAGCAGCAGTGGGTTGCGCCCATCTTTGCCCCGGGTCGTCGCCCCCGGCCCATTGCGGAGAGTCAGGCACAGGCTGTCATGGAAATGATGGCGGAGCAGCAAGTCACCATTTCCAGCCAGACCTCCAGCACCAGCGAGACCAGTGCCACCACCACCAGCACTCCGGTCCGCAGCAGGCCTCCACCACTGCTTGAGGTCACATCGACCCCAGCGACCAGCCTGTCCTCACTGAGCTCACTCTTCACCCCAGGGACTGCAAGCATTTTGAGGGATGTTGTGGAGCAGTTTGAGGAGAAGATGATGGGGGCATGCAATGTGGAGGAGGAGGAGTTTGAGGTGGATGAGTTTGTTGTCGGCGCACAACAACCTGATTTTCATGAGGAGTAGGAGGGGCCTGATGTAGGGGATGTTGGGGCAGATGAGTTGGTTGAGGGCTCAGAGGAGATGTTTGGGGATGATGATGAGGTGCTGGATCGTCCCTATGTGCCACCACCAGCACAGTTGGTTGAAGGCAGTTCATCATCGGAGGAGGAGGCATCTCTGGCACAGAGGCACGGCAGCAGCATGTCGGCCATCACAGGGCATGGAAGGCAGGAGCCACAGCCTGCTGCTTCAGCTGCTACCACCACCACCCGCACCAAAGCTCCTCCCCCAAAAAAACAGCCCTCCAAAGGCAAAAAAGCTACTCAGCCCTCAAGCTTGAAGGGCAAGTTGAAATCCCCAGTCTGGCGGTACATCACTGTGTGCACTGACGACAAGACCCATGCCATTTTCCACAGTTGCGGTGCCAGCCTGAGCAGAGGTCGCGATTTCAACAAGTTGGGTACCTCATGCCAGCAGACCCACTTGGAGACCAAACAATTTCAGGACTACAGTGAGTTTCTGAAGCTGATGGACAGTGGTGCAGGCAGTGGTCAGAGCCAGACAGCCACTGCACAGCCAGCAACAGCAGCATCCCACCCTCCTGCTCATCCAGCAGCAGCAGGAGCACAGAAACTCACTGCTGCATACCTCCCAACATTTTGAGATGAGAAAGAGGGACACTTAAGCCATGCCCCTGCCACACCCCTGAACACGCCCCCATCACACCTCTAGTCACGCATACCATAAAGATTTCCTAAGAAAAATATGTGGTTTTATAATTCAAACCACACTGGTCCTTTCTATCCTGGTTCATTTTCCTTCATATTAACATTTTAAAATTAGTAATATATCAATTTAAAGTATCTCCCCAGTATATGCAGCCAGGTGTAGAGGTCTCCCCTGTATAGCCAGGTGTATAGGTCTCCCCAGTATATGTAGCCTGGTGTATAGGTCTCCCCAGTATAGCCAGGTGTATAGGTCTCCCCAGTATATGTAGGCAAGTGTATTGGTCTCCCCAGTATATGTAGCCGGGTGTATAGGTCTCCCCAGTATATGTAGCCAGGTGTATAGGTCTCCCCAGTATATGCAGCCAGGTGTAAAGGTCTCCCCAGTATATGCAGCCAGGTGTATAGGTCTCCCCAGTATATGCAGCCAGGTGTATAGGTCTCCCCAGTATATGCAGCCAGGTGTGTAGGTCTCCCCAGTATATGCAGCCAGGTGTATAGGTCTCCCCAGTATATGTAGCCAGGTGTATAGGTCTCCCCAGTATATGTAGCCAGGTGTATAGGTCTCCCCAGTATATGCAGCCAGGTGTATAAGTCTCCCCAGTATAGCCAGGTGTGTAGGTCTCCCCAGTATCTGTAGCCAGGTGTGTAGGTCTCCCCAGTATATGTAGCCAGGTGTGTAGGTCTCCCCAGTATATGCAGCCAGGTGTATAGGTCTCCCCAGTATATGCAGCCAGGTGTATAGGTCTCCCCAGTATATGCAGCCAGGTGTATAAGTCTCCCCAGTATAGCCAGGTGTATAGGTCTCCCCAGTATATGTAGCCAGGTGTATAAGTCTCCCCAGTATAGCCAGGTGTATAGGTCTCCCCAGTATATGCAGCCAGGTGTATAGGTCTCCCCAGTATATGCAGCCAGGTGTATAAGTCTCCCCAGTATAGCCAGGTGTGTAGGTCTCCCCAGTATATGTAGCCAGGTGTATAGGTCTTCCCAGTATAGCCAGGTGTATAGGTCTCCCCAGTATATGTAGCCAGGTGTATAGGTCTCCCCAGTATATGTAGCCAGGTGTATAGGTCTCCCCAGTATATGAGGCCGGGGTATAGGTCTCCCCAGTATATGCAGCCAGGTGTATAGGTGCCCCCAGGAAGGGAGGCAGCCAGTGAAAGGGAGCTGGTGGCAAAGTGGCGGAGAAGGGGGGCAAGTCCCCCCCCTCCTTCCCTCACCTTGGGGCTCCCTTTCCTGGCTCTCCCTTCCGGATTAACGTGTCTCCTCCGATGGTGCAGCGGCTGACAGCGGGCAGGGACTTACCGCTTTCCTTCAAGCCGGCAGAGGGAGCTCTGATCTGTGCGCCGCTAGTCTAGTCTTGAGTAGACCAGACTTGTGGCGCAGAGATCACAGCTCTCTCCGGCGTCTGCGTGAGCGGTAAGTCCTCCCCGCCCGCTGTCAGCCGCTGCGCCATCGGAGGAGACACATTAATCCGGAAAGGAGAGCCAGGAAAGGGAGCCCCAAGGTGAGGGAAGGGGGGGGGGAGACTTCCCCCCTTCTCCGCCACTTTGCCACCAGCTCCCTTTCACTGGCTGCCTCCCTTCCTGCACCAATAGTCAGTCCGCCCCTGCATCTGACCCCCCAGCCAGCCGGGACACTGGGGGATCATAGCGGGATAGCGGGAGAGCCCTCCCAAATCGGGTCAGTCCCGACGAAAACGGGACGGTTGGGGACTATGCTGCTGCCCCCCCCCATGAGCAGCCAGTCCTCAGTGGCCTTATCTGCTCCCTCCACAGTGGCCTCCTCATCCTCCCGTGCAGGCAAACACTGCCAGACCCTGCTCAGCGAGTTCTTTGCCAGTGTGACTAAGGTTCTGCCTCCCAACAACAGGTGCATCCGGGTGCTGAACGGGTTGCTTGCCCGGGCCATGTGCTCCCAACTCCTGCCATACTCATTTGTGCAGGAGGGGAGTGACATGAGAACGCTCCTGCAGTATGGGATCCCGGAGTGGCAAATCCCCAGCCACCACTAGTTCTGCCGCACGGCGATTCCAGTTTTCAATGGCGTAGGCCGTGCACTCGATCATGCCGTGAGTGAGCGGATCCACGTCACCATAGATTCCTGGAGAAGCCATTTTGGGACAGACCGCTACCTGTCCTTCACAGCCCACTGCGTCAGCCTGGTGGAATGCACCAGTGAGGAAGCAGCAGGTCCATCCTCGGGCGCATCAGCAGTAGCAGCACCAGTCGCCCACTATATGGTGCCACCACGTGGGGTCAGCGGAGAAGCAGCAGCTCCCTGCACCAAGCGAACCCGCCTCAGCAGCAGCGTGAAGGCCTGCCACTGCCAAGCACTGCTGGAGATGGTAAGCCTTGGGAAGACCCAACTGACGGCAGGCAACGTCCTTCTCAAACTGAGGGAGCAGAAGAAGACGTGGCTGACCTCCAGAGGCCTCAGAGTTGGATTGGTGGTGTCTAGTGTTGGGCGAACACCTAGATGTTCGGGTTCGCGAACGTTCGCCGAACATCGCCGCGATGTTCGGATGTTCGCGCCGAACTCCGAACATAATGGAAGTTAATGGGGACCCGAACTTTCATGCTTTGTAAAGCTTCCTTACATGCTACATACCCCAAATTTGCAGGGTATGTGCACCTTGGGAGTGGGTACAAGAGGAAAAAAAATATTTGAAAAAGAGCTTATAGTTTTTGAGAAAATTGATTGTAAAGTTTCAAAGGAAAAACTGTCTTTTAAACGTGGAAAATGTCATGTTTCTTTGCACAGGTAACATGCTTTTTGTCGCCATGCAGTCATAAATGTAATACAGAGAAGAGGTTCCAGGAAAAGGGACCGGTAACGCTAACCCAGCACCAGCAGCAGCACACGTGATGGAACAGGAGGAGGAGGCGCAGGAGAAGAAGGCCACGCTTTTTGAGACACAACAACCCAGGCCTTGCATGAGGACAAGAAGCGTGCGGATAGTATGCTTTGTACCGCCATGCAGTCATAAATGTAATAAAGATAAGAGGTTCAATAAACAGGGACCACGCGGCAACGCTAACCCAGCAGCAGCAGACGTGATGGAACAGGAGGAGGCGCAGGAGGAGAAGGCCACGCTTTGAGACACAACAACCCAGGCCTTGCAGGAGGACAAGAAGCGTGCGGATAGCATGCTTTTTACCGCCATGCAGTCATACATGTAATAAAGATGAGAGGTTCCATAAACAGGGACCGGCAACGCTAACCCAGCAGCAGCAGCATCACACGTGATGGAACAGGAGGAGGCGCAGGAGGAGAAGGCCACGCTTTGAGACACAACAACCCAGGCCTTGCATGAGGACAAGAAGCGTGTGGATAGCATGCTTTGTACCGCCATGCAGTCATAAATGTAATAAAGATAAGAGGTTCAATAAACAGGGACCACGCGGCAACGCTAACCCAGCAGCAGCACAGGTGATGGAACAGGAGGAGGCGCAGGAGGAGAAGGCCACGCTTTGAGACACAACAACCCAGGCCTTGCAGGAGGACAAGAAGCGTGCGGATAGCATGCTTTGTACCGCCATGCAGTCATAAATGTAATAAAGATAAGAGGTTCAATAAACAGGGACCGGGCGGCAACGCTAACCCAGCAGCAGCAGACGTGATGGAACAGGAGGAGGCGCAGGAGGAGAAGGCCACGCTTTCAGGCGCAACTCAGGCCTTGCATGAGGACAAAAAAATGCGCGCGCAAAGCAATGCAATGAGTAGTTTTCAGGACACAATGGGCTATTCGGAGGAGCTATTCCCACCCCCACAATCTTCTACCTGTGAAAGGTCAATGGAACAGCCACAAATGTTGTGCCCGGATTCACAACCTTTTTCTGTGGAAAATGCACCTCGCACTGAAATGCAAGGCGAGGCCGAGGATGAACATGACGTCAACAACTCAACATGACGCAAAATGGGGGCGGAACAGAAAGCTGCTTTCAATGTTTTGAAGGCCTTAATTGCCTCCGGTGGCCAGTTAGATGCATCATTCATCACACCCAAATCCCAGAGCAATGTGTGCAGGAATTTGAATCGCAGGAGGTGTACCGAGATCATCTGGACAAGTGACCAAGTGACCAAGTGACAAGTGACAAAGTGACAAAGTGACAAAATGACAAAGTGACAAAATGACAAAGTGACAAGTGACAAGTGACAAAGTGACAAGTGACAAAGTGACAAGTGACAAAGTGACAAAGTGACAAAATGACAAAGTGACAAAGTGACAAAGTGACCAGTGACAAAGTGACAAGTGAGAGGTTGTTCTGGGGAGCTCTACTCCACTGCACACAGTCACATATGAGGAGAGGTCTCGTCGGGACTGCTGATCCTCCTCAGCTTGCTCAAAGCCTTGAGGGTTCCTGAAGATCCTCTGCTTGGAGTTCGCCGGGGTTCAGCTTGGTGTCGGGGTCGGCGGCGTCCTCCTCACTCCAACGTGGCAGATCTTCTGTTGAAGGAAAAAAAAAAAAACATTTTTTAAAGTCCAGTACCGCTTCTGAAGGACTCACCAAGAGATGCAGGAGCGCTTCAATCTAGCGCACCATCGCTCGCTGGGTGATGTCCCTCCCTACGCGCTGGAATTCTACGCTGCACATGCTAGCACGCTTTTGCGCAGTGCCGAGGCGCATTCCAGCAGCTAGCTACCAAGCTTCTGTGGATCTGATTGGGCCACCATGTTGGATCTCTGCCAAGTCCTCCAAAATTTTGAGCAATCCACGTTGCTTGTGACTGAGCAGTGACAACTCTACAGTCAGCATTACAATACCACTGCTGTGTTTACTGAAGAAATCAATGTTGAAGATGGAAACCGCTGGCATGATGCAAGTGGGGGAATCTGAAGATGAAAACGATCAGCGTGATGATACCAACATCAGGCAACCTGCCTCAGGAAACGCTGGTCCCAGCTATGACAAAGAACAGGACGAGGAACAGCTGGAGTTGGAGCAGGAATTGGATGCCCCCACTGCCGAGGGACAGAGCGGTGCACGTTGGACTTCCACAATTTAGCGGGAATGGACAGCAGAAGAGGAAGAAAGTGATGCTGGTGACGAATATGGTGCATCACAACAATCACAACGCTCACAAGAACATGAAGACAGAGGAGTCTGGCAGGACTCTCTGGCACACATGGCTCAATTCATGCTAGACTGCATTGAACGCGGCCCGCGCATTATTCACTATTCATTATTATTCATTATTCTGGACAACACCAATTACTGGGTTTATACCCAGTTTATACAAACACAATGTTAAAAAACTGATTGAAGAAAGTGTCAGAGAGGTCAAAAATGGAACAATTCCAGCAGGCCCTTGAGGATGGAGACTTCGGAGAGGAGATTGACATCCTCCTCCTTCTCTAGCCAGTTGTACGCCGACAGACTGACTTCAGCAAACCCAGGAGGACCAGGAGGGCAGCAAAGAACACAAGCTGCTGCTAGTGCCCAAAAGGGAATGGTATTGGCAGTGTCCTTGGAGTGGGAACATTTTCTGACACCCATGCAGCAGCCCACAGAACAGCAATCGGGCAGTTCCACGTCCTCCAACACCAATCGCCTGGAGAAGATGGTCAAGGACTACATGTCAGATGGCGTAGCTGTGTTGAACAATCCATCTGCAGACAGACGGTGAGTGTGACAGCACAGAAGGACCATGGCAACTCACTCATAGTACCACAGTTTGATAGTGCTGCACAAAAAATTATATGGATCCGTGGACCCGGGCAGTACTGGGAAGTGGGAACACAGATTTTAGTACCTAAGCACACGATACAACATGTTTTCCGGGGTCGGACTCTGAGGCACATACAGATGGTCCCGATCATCATCCTCATCATACAACTCTTCTCCTGAGTCTGACCCACCCACCACCTCTGCCACCCCAACATCCCCAGACACAGACCCCTCATCGTCCTCAACATTAACTTGGGATGCTGGCCTGAGCCCGACCTCCTCCTCCACATCAGGCCCCATCATCTCCTCAATGGCAGCCCTCAATAATCGCTCTGGCGCCGGACCGATGGACACAACGTTCTCCTCCGGGGAGGGCTGCTGCTGACCACTGGCTGCTGGGGTGGATGTTATAGCTTGCATGGGGCGTTGGCTGTTGCTGTTGTTGGGAGTGCTGCTCACAGCGGAGGTCTCTGAGGAACTCATGGTGAGCTCATATAGTGGTTGACGTTGAGTGGAGTATTACTGATCCCAGCAATATACACACTGACTGGCAGAGTACGCAATGCTATATAGTGGTTGAAGGTGAGTGAAGTACTACAGATCCCAGCAATATACACAGTGACTGGCAGTACAATGGTATGGGTGGGTGAGCAGAGTACTACAGATCCCAGCAATGCTATATAGTAATGGGGTGACTGAGTGAGCGGCAGTGTACTACTGTTCCCAGCAGACACAGAGTGGCAGTAAACACAATGCTATATAGTGTGCTGGGTGAGCGGTGTACACAGAGTGGCAGTAAACACAATGCTATATAGTGTGGCTGAGCGAGCGGTGTACTACTGTTCCCAGCAGACACAGAGTGGCAGTAAACACAATGCTATATAGTGTGCTGGGTGAGCGGTGTACACAGAGTGGCAGTAAACACAATGCTATATAGTGTGGCTGAGCAAGGTACACAGAGTGGCAGTAAACACAATGCTATATAGTGTGGCTGAGCGAGTGGTGTAGTACTGTTCCCAGCAGACACAGAGTGGCAGTAAACACAATGCTATATAGTGTGGCTGAGCAAGGTACACAGAGTGGCAGTAAACACAATGCTATATAGTGTGGCTGATCGAGCGGTGTACTACTGTTCCCAGCAGACACAGAGTGGCAGTAAACACAATGCTATATAGTGTGCTGGGTGAGCGGTGTACACAGAGTGGCAGTAAACACAATGCTATATAGTGTGGCTGAGCGAGCGGTGTTCTACTGTTCCCAGCAGACACAGAGTGGCAGTAAACACAATGCTATATAGTGTGGCTGAGCGAGCGGTGTACTACTATTCCCAGCAGACACAGAGTGGCAGTAAACACAATGCTATATAGTGTGGCTGAGCGAGGTACACAGAGTGGCAGTAAACAGAATGCTATATAGTGTGGCTGAGCGAGCGGTGTACTACTATTCCCAGCAGACACAGAGTGGCAGTAAACAGAATGCTATATAGTGTGGCTGAGTGAGGTACACAGAGTGGCAGTAAACAGAATGCTATATAGTGTGGCTGAGCGAGCGGTGTACTACTATTCCCAGCAGACACAGAGTGGCAGTAAACAGAATGCTATATAGTGTGGCTGAGCGAGGTACACAGAGTGGCAGTAAACAGAATGCTATATAGTGTGGCTGAGCGAGCGGTGTACTACTATTCCCAGCAGCGACACAATGACTGGGGGGACCCTGGCTAGCGTGGCTGGAGCGCGAACTACCCTGCCTGCCTACCCAAAGCTAAACCCACAGACAAATGGCGGAGATATGACATGGTTCCAGTATTTATTTACCCGAACCACGTGACAGTTTGGCCAATCAGAGCGCGTTCGGGTCCGAACCACGTGACCCGTTCGGCCAATCACAGCACTAGCCGAACGTTCGGGGAACGTTCGGCCATGCGCTCTTAGTTCGGCCATGTGGCCGAACGGTTTGGCCGAACACCATTAGGTGTTCGGCCGAACTCGAACATCACCCGAACAGGGTGATGTTCTGCAGAACCCGAACAGTGGCGAACACTGTTCGCCCGACACTATTGGTGTCCGACAATGCGGCCAACCTGCTGGCTGCCATCTCCAGTGGATGCTTGACCCACGTCCCCTGCTTGGCCCACATCCTGAACCTGGTGGTGCAGAAGTTCCTGCGCACCTACCAGGGGATGGACAATCTGTTGGAAGCGGCTCAGAAAATTGTGCGCAGTTTCTGCCACTCAGCTGCTGCCGCAGCAAACCTGGCCGACATGCAGCAGCGCGAAGGCCTGCCACGACACCGCCTTGTCATCGATGTGCCAACTCGCTGGAACTCCACCCTGGCGATGTTGGAGTGGCTGGTTGAGCAGTGGAGGGCTGTCAACTGCCACATTGTTGAGGGCACTCTCGCCGGCACCACCAAACTCCGGCTCCTCTCCAACGCACAGTGGGGTCAGATGCAGCAGGTCTGCTTGGTGTTGGCTCCCTTCCTGCAGGGAACCAACCTGGTGAGCGAGGAAAGGGCATCCCTCTGCCAGTGGGTGTCCTTCTTTTGTCTGCTGGACAGGGCACTTTGTGATTTGATGGATTTGGGAGAGAAGGCCCTGATCCAGCTGGAACAGCAGCCGCCTGCGCAGTCCACTTCTGCACAGGAATTTGAGTTGTTGGAGGAGGATGAGGAGGAGTTGGAGGTGCTGGATGTTGCTGTTGAGGGGGAACAGCGGAGCACAGCAGCAGTGGTGAGAGGGTGGAGAGAGAAGGAAGAGGCTCAAGGGCCAGAGGAGGAGGACAGCGAACTTGAGGCCACTGACCCTGATGTCTCTGCTGGACAGACCGCTCTGTTCACCATGGCTGGGCACATGCTGCGGTGCCTGCGCACAGACCCCATGGTTAAGCAGATGCAAAGTTCGGGAGGACGCCTGCATCAGCATGATCCTGGACCCACGGCTGAGGGGGAAGGTGGCTCAGTTCCTGCCTGCTGGAGACCGTGAGCAGCGAACAAGGGAGTTGCTGGAGATCCTTGTTCGGTGATTGGAGGAAGCCTTCCCCCAGCCTTCCACCCCCTCTGTCCCTGTCTAGCCAGCACAGCAGCCGGTGTCTGCAGCCAGCAGCATCAGGCACCCAGGAGACCTGCTGTCCTTGACAAAGGCACTCTACATGACGGTAGAGCAGCCGAGAGAGGAGGTGCATGCAGCAGCATCCTCCTCTCAAAGTCACAGCCAGCGCCTGACCCAGATGGTGGCCGACTACATGGCATCCTTCAGTGGGCTTGACACCAGTGGCGAGGAGCCTGTGGACCCCTTGGAGTACTGGGTCAAGCGCTTGCAGATCTGGAGTGAGCTGGCGCAGTACGCCCTGGAAGTCCTGTCTTGCCCCCCTTTCAGCGTGCTGTCCGAGAGGTGCTTCAGTGCGGCTGGTGGCGTGGTCAAAGAGAAGCGCTCTCATCTGTTGCCCATTCTCCTTCGTGATCATTACCTTGCCGCAGTGAAGGGGTTTGCGTATCACTATGAAGCAATGACCGCTGGCTATATGAGTGTCTCGGGGGTGGCACACCAAAAATAATAAGGCCGTTGCTTCATTGTTGACAGACCACATTTGATCAGCTGGACAGTCACTGTTTTGTCATTCAGCTACCTCAGCCCGGTGACCATATGGGCTGGAAAGCTGCCATCACCTGCACTCTTGTCATGGTGCGCACCAGTCCAGCACGGCCGTCACTACACAAACAGCTGTTTGCAGTCACTGCATACCTTTCACTGCATATTTGACTGCACATTGTATTATACCTGGCAGTCAGTGCATACCTTTCACTTGAATGGATGGCAAACTTGCCCTCCATAACAGAATCTCGATACAGGTAGTAAAGTCTATCAGTGTCATCTACAGCAGGGCCTCGAAAGTCCTCCTGTATTGTTATTTTTTGGTCACTACCTAGGGACGTGCATGCCTGCCTGCTGCCTGCCTTGGATGTGCGGTGGTGGTAGCCGTTTCTTAGGCCCCCACTCCGGACCGGAATCGAACCAGGATTCCCCAGCCATTACCCATGGTCACTCGCAATGGCAGACTTGCCCTCCATAAAAGATTCTCGCTAAAGGATTTAAAGTTGATTCTTCTCCCATATACAGCAGGGCCTCGAAAGTCCTCCTGTATTGTTATTTTTTGGTCACTATTTGCTGTGTAATTTTTTGGAGGTGTCTTGGCTGAAAACTGCCATGTCGCAGTTGTGCGGTCGAGATGGCCCGAACCTCCAATTTTAGGTTCGCGAACCGGGCTTGTGAACCTACGGCGAAAGTTCAGTTTGCGCAAACTTTCACAAACAGAAATAGACTTCAATGGGGAGGCGAACTTTGAAAATTAGAAAAAATTATGCTGGCCACAAAAGTGATGGAAAAGATGTTTCAAGGGGTCTAACACCTGGAGGGCATGGCGGAGTGGGATAGACGCCAAAAGTCCTGGGGAAAAATCTGGATTGGACGCAAAGCCGCGTTTTAAGGGCAGAAATCACATTGAATGCTAAATTGCAGGCCTAAAGTGCTTTAAAACATCTTGCAAGTGTATTCATCAATCAGGGAGTGTAATTAGAGTGCTGCTTTACACTGACACACCAAACTCATTGTGTAACACACCGCAAACAGCTGTTTGCGTAGTGATGGCCGTGCTGGACTGGTGCGCACCATGGCGAGATTGCTCTTCCTCACTCAGTGATGTCAGTTAATGTCTGACTGCCTTATCAACTTTCGATGGTTCTTTCTCTACCATTGTTAAAGCTTACATCTATTTTTGTAAATACTTGTTCTGCTTGCTGTTCAGTACCTGCATCGAGAATCTTTTATGGAGGGCAAGTCTGCCATTGCAAGTGACCACGGGTAATGGCCGGGGAATCCTGGTTCGATCCCGGTCCGGAGTGGGAGCCTAAGAAACAGCTACCACCACCGCACATCCAAGGAAGGCAGCAGGCATGGCATGCACGTCCCGAGGTAGTGACCATGGGCGTCCGCACATACGGCAAATCCGGGCATCTGCCCGAGCCTGGCCGCCTGCTGCCCCCCCCTGGCCTCGTGCCCGTGCAGCCAGCAGGAGGGGAACAGCGCAGAGAAGAGAGAGAGCTATGGGCACAGTGGGGAAGGGCGGACGTCTCCCCCCCCTTCCCTCACCTTTGGGGGCTCTCTCTCCCTCGCTGTCCCCTCCTGAATGAAGTGCACTGTGCAGCGGCTGGGCAGCGGGCGGAACTTACCTTGTCTCGCTCCTGCGCCGGAAGTTCTGGTGCCGCACTCTGGTCTGGATCAGACCAGAGTAGCGGCTAATCCATCCGGCGCGTGCGACGAGAGGAGGTAAGTTCCGCCCGCTGCCAGCCGCTGCACACTTCATTCCGGACTCCGGAGGGGAGAGCGAGAGAGGGAGGGAGAGCCCCCTAAGGCGAGTGCCCATAGCTCTCCCTCTTCTCTGCGCTGCTCCCCTCCTGCTGGGGCACACATGGCCACTTTTTCTGGGGACATATCCCCCTGACTACATATACTGGGACATATGTATCCCCCTGCCTACATATACTGGGACATATACCCCTGCCTACATATACTGGGACATATACCCCTGCCTACATATACTGGGACATATACCCCTGCCTACATATACTGGGACATATACCCCCTGCCTACATATACTGGGACATATATACCCCTGGCTACATATACTGGGACATATCCCCCTGGCTACATATACTGGGACATATACCCCTGCCTACATATACTGGGACATATACCCCTGCCTAAATATACTGGGACATATACCCCTGCCTACATATACTGGAACATATCCCCCCTGGCTACATATACTGGGACATATACCCCCTGCCTACATATACTGGGACATATATACCCCTGGCTACATATACTGGGACATATCCCCCTGGCTACATATACTGGGACATATACCCCTGCCTACATATACTGGGACATATACCCCTGCCTAAATATACTGGGACATATACCCCTGCCTACATATACTGGAACATATCCCCCCTGGCTACATATACTGGGACATATACCCCCTGCCTACATATACTGGGACATATCCCCCTGCCTACATATACTGGGACATATCCCCCTGGCTACATATACTGGGACAAATCCCCCTGGCTACATATACTGGGACATATACCCCTGCCTACATATACTGGGACATATACCCCTGCCTACATATACTGGGACATATACCCCTGCCTACATATACTGGGACATATACCCCCTGCCTACATATACTGGGACATATATACCCCTGCCTACATATACTGGGACATATCCCCCTGGCTACATATACTGGGACATATCCCCCTGGCTACATATACTGGGACATATCCCCCTGGCTACATATACTGGGACATGTATCCCTGCCTACATATACTGGGACATATCCCCCTGGCTACATATACTGGGACATATACCCCCTGCCTACATATACTGGGACATATCCCCCTGCCTACATATACTGGGACATATCCCCCTGGCTACATATACTGGGACATATACCCCTGCCTACATATACTGGGACATATACCCCTGCCTACATATACTGGGACATATACCCCTGCCTACATATACTGGGACATATCCCCCTGCCTACATATACTGGGACATATCCCCCTGGCTACATATACTGGGACATATCCCCCTGGCTACATATACTGGGACATATACCCTTGCCTACATATACTGGGACATATACCCCTGCCTACATATACTGGGACATATACCCCTGCCTACATATACTGGGACATATCCCCCTGGCTACATATACTGGGACATATACCCCCTGCCTAAATATACTCGGACATATATACCCCTGCCTACATATACTGGGACATATCCCCCTGGCTACATATACTGGGACATATCCCCCTGGCTACATATACTGGGACATATACCCCTGCCTACATATACTGGGACATATACCCCTGCCTACATATACTGGGACATATACCCCTGCCTACATATACTGGGACATATACCCCTGGCTACATATACTGGGACATATACCCCCTGCCTACATATACTGGGACATATACCCCCTGCCTACATATACTGGGACATATACCCCTGCCTACATATACTGGGACATATCCCCCTGGCTACATATACTGGGACATATACCCCTGCCTACATATACTTGGACATATACCCCTGCCTACATATACTGGGACATATACCCCTGCCTACATATACTGGGGACATATACCCCTGCCTACATATACTGGGCACATATACCCCTGCCTACATATACTGGGCACATATACCCCTGACTACATATACTGGGCACATATACCCCTGGCTACTTGTTCTGGTGACATCTCTACCCCTGGCTACCAGTTCGGGGGACATCTATACCGCTGGCCACCTATTCTGGGGACACCTATAGACCTGGGGCTACCTATTTTTGGGGAACCACTGCTGTCAGATTGAGTGTATTTTGGGGAACTGCTGCCAGGTGAGAGGTGTCTAGATATTAAGGGGGCATTCTGCCTATTTATGTGAAAAGCTGTCTATTTATGTGCCTCATGACTGCTGAATTTGTCTTGTTGCGGGCCTCATGGTTACTGACGATGTCTTGTTGGGGGCCTCATGATTTGTTGGGGGCCTCAAGATTGCTGAATTTGTCTTATTGGGGGCCTCATGATTGCTGAGTTGGTCATGTTGGGGGCCTCATGATTGCTGAATTTGTCTTGATGGGGGGGGGAGGGCCTCATGATTGCTGAATTTGTCTTGTTGGGGGTCACATGATTGCTAACTGCGAGACTATGGAAAAAGCTGAATCATCATCATATGAGACAATAGCATTAAACCTACTTTTTCCGCTTTTTAAAACAGAAAATGAAACTGGGAGGTTCTAAAAAAAATGAATAATTTTTTCAGGAGTACGATGGATGAAATTGTTTATCTTCACAGTTTATTTTCAACTTAATTTTACATAATGTTCATGTATGAGTTAAAACGTTTGTATTTAGTTTAAATTGCTGTTGGCACTTTGTGATAGTAAAGTGACTTTGCAGTTTGGACACTCGACCTCCAAAAGGTTCGCCACCACTGTCATAATATAATGTCCCACCATTGCTTAGTTCATGTAAACTTGTCTCCACCCACGACCACACCCACATTCTGGTTCATGACCACACCTATTTTTCGTCGCGGCGCGCTGTGCGCGCCGCATGACGCAGCTCCGCACCAACCCAGATTTGCGGCGCGGTGCGCTACGCGCGCCGCCCCGCTTTTTGCTCCCCACTTTTTGCCCCCCCCTGCAAAATTTTCTGCGGACGCCCATGACAGCAATTGTGTTTTGGGTTAAATATAGGTGGTATCAGCACAGAATCAGCACCCTGGCAGTGGGAGCAGCAAAGGCAGCAGCAGCAGGTGTAACATCTGCCAGGAGCATGCCGGACGTGGCACTTGGTTGTGGCACGTGGCACCTTGCACCAGTTTTGCTCACAAATTTTTGCGCAAGTCATTTTCGATGCGAAAATCCTGTTTTCGATTTCGTAAAATTTTCGCGAAAATCTTCTATTTTCGCTTCTAAATTCGCTTCACATTTTGCCTCAATTTTTCGCCTACCGTCCGTTTTTTTCGCGTTTAATATCTAAGCCCCCTTAAAAGCTACAATCAGTGACAAATAAAAGTCTGTCACACACGGAATCAATAGGGTCGGGCAGATGACAGTCACAGATCACAACAGATGCTTGCTGGCCTGGCCTAGTGGCCTGTGAAGTAACTATTACACAGTAGTAGACTAGTAGTGAAGCCTGCGGCACTAAATAAACTCACAGACTACAGCACAGCAGTACAAATTAAGTACAGTAGTACGTAGGTAACCACTAACTATAATCCCTAGTAGTAGTCAATAACTAACTCGTGTGACACTGACAGACAGTGACAAATAAAAGTCTGTCAGTACACGGACGCAATCAATAGGATCGAGCAGATGACAGTTACAGATCACAACAGATGCTGACCTGGCCTAGTGGCCTGTGAAGTAACTATTACACAGTAGTAACAAAAACCGTGGGTCTGCAGCACACAAGCTCTTTATTGGAGCTAATCTTGGAAATGATACATGCAAGCTTTCGGACAATCCCTGTCCTTCCTCAAGCCAATCACAAAATGAAACAGCAAAGACTTATATCAGCACAAGCAGGAAATGACATCAAATCACATTACGCATAATCCATCATTAACATAATTAGCATCACACTGCATAACAGTTAACCCTATAATCACTAAAGAAAACACACACATATACACTCGTATTTACGTCATCCTGCGACTATTACACAGTAGTAACTATTACACTACTATTACACAGTAGTAACCTAGTAGTAGGGAAGCCTGCGGCACTAAATAAACTCACAGATTACAGCACAGCAGTACAAATTAAGTAAAGTAGTTCGTAGGTAACAACTAACTGTAAATCCCTAGTAGTAGTGTAGTAGATGATAACTAACTCGTGTTGCAGACAGTGAATGACAATCAAAGTCTGTGACACACGGACGCAATCAATAGGGTTGTGCAGATGACAGTCACAGATCACAACAGATGTTGGCCAACAGTTTTATATACCAGTCACTGCATGCCTTTCACTGCATCTGTGACTGCACATTTTATTATAGCACCAGTCACTGCATACCTTCCACTGCATCAGTGTGACTGCACATTGTATTATATATCAGTCATTCCATACCTTTCACCGCATCTGTGACTGCACACTGTTTTATATATCAGTCATTCCATACCTTTCACTGCATCTGTGACTGCACATTGTTTTATAGCACCAGTCACTGCATACCTTCCGCTGCATCAGTGTGACTGCACACTGTTTTATATACCAGTTACTGCATCTGTGACTGCACATTGTATTATAGCACCAGTCACTTCATACTTTTCACTGCATCTGTGTGACTGCACACTCTTTTATTTACCAGTCACTGCCAGGTGCGGACTGGCTAGGGGGCTAAGGGGGGCAATTGCCCCCCCAGGCCGCCTCTCCTGTAATGATTCAGGGCCGGCTGGTGCAGTGCTGTAATCAGCTCTAAAATGTAGTTTGTACACAGCCGTGGTTGTTCTAAGCCCCACCTCCAGTCTCTTGGCCATCAGGAACAGTGGTGCTCATCCGAATTCTGGATATCCAGGTAACCCGGATATCCAAACTTTTTTCAGCTATCCGACTGGATTCAAATTCCGGATATCTGGGCTGAAATCTGCATAGCACTATGCGTATATTTGGTCGCATACCTGGATATCCGCGGATATCCGGTGGATATCCGAATCCGAATACTGTAACTAAGGAGATTACATAATTGAGCCAATCAGAGGGCTCCCAGCCTAAGTCCTAGCACCCAATCACAGAAAGGAAACCTGGACAGGCCCCCTGTATAATAAGGAGGGCTGCCATGATGAGCAATATCATCCTTGCTGGTCACTGCTCACTGAGAGACATGCTCCAGTGCTGCTGGCCTAGTAAGTGCTGTATACAGTGATAAACCTAAAGCTGTTTAGTGATTAACCCCTTCACTATCACTACACTATGCTTTTGTTAATTAGGTAGCTAGCTTGATTTCATTCAGTGACAGTCAGAGTGTGTGCTGCAGGGCTGCTGTAGGCAGCTGTTATGTGTCTGTGTGTGTGCTGTGCATAGACCAGGCCAGCTGCTGCCTGCTGGCCTGCTAGCCTTATCCAGTGTTGCCAACTCATCCCTTTAATTACTGACACATTTAAGTTATACAGGTTCCGGGGCTATTTGCACATAATCAGTGCCTTAACTGCATCTACCTAGCCACAAAACCTGTATAATTCATATGTGTCAGTAAATAAAGGGATAATTAAAGGGCCAACACTGGCCTTAGCTACAGTATAGGTTAGGTTAGGGAGGGAATAGGATTACTGTGTTATTGTGTAGTTAGTACTGTAGTACTGCAGTCAGTGCTAGTTAGTTGTTAGAGTAGTAGTACTACTGTGTTAGCTTACTACAGAACTGCTGTGCTGCTGAGCAGTGCCAGTGTGACAGTTAGTGTGCACTTCTCCTCTGCTGACTGTCACTCGGCACGTGGCACTTGGCACTTTGCATTTGGCACTTGGCACTTTGCATTTGGAACTTTGCGCTTGGCACTTTGAGCTTGGCACTTGGCACTTTGTGCTTGGCACGTGGCGCTTGGCACATGCCAAGTGCCAAGTGCCAAGCAGTGATGAGCGAAAATGCAAACATTCTTTTCGCCGAATTTTTGTGAAAATAAGTACTATTTTTGTTTCGAAAGGCGAAAATTTGCCCGAATATTTTAGCATTAATTTTCGCCTAACGTCCGTTTTTTTCGCGTTTAATATCTAAGACCCCTTACAAGCTAGAATCACCAAATTTGCAGGTTATATTAAGGAGATCAGTGGGTACAAGAGGAAAAACAAATTCAAAAAGCCCCCTTACAAGCTAGAATCACCAAATTTGCAGGTTATATTAAGGAGATCAGTGGGTACAAGAGGAAAAAAAATTCAAAATCGATTTTAAAGTTTCAAAGGAAAAAAGTACATTTAAATGCAGTAAATGACAGTTACTGTAGCAAACCTAGCAGTAGTGTAAATTTACTAATATCAAAAGAAAGGGCCAAGTGCAAAGGGCCAAGTGCAAGTGCCATGGGCCAAGTGCCAAGTGTAAACTGCCAAGAGCAAAGGGCTGTGTGCCAAGTGCAAAGTTTCAAATTCCAAGTGCAAAGTGCCAAGTGCCAAGGGCCAAGTGCAAAGGGCCAAGTGCCAAGTGCAAGTGCAAAGGGTCATGTGCAAGTGCCAAGGGCCAAGGGCCAAGTGCCAAGTGCAAGGGCCAAGTGCAAGTGCAAAGGGCCAAGTGCAAGTGCAAAGGGCCAAGTGCAAGTGCAAAGGGCCAAGTGCAAAGGGCCAAGTGCAAAGGACCAAGTGCAAAGGACCAAGTGCAAAGGGCCAAGTGCCAAGGGCCAAGGGCCAAGTGCAAAGGGCCAAATGCCAAGTGCAAAGGGGCACGTGCAAAGGGCCATGTGCAAGTGCAAAGGGCCAAGCGCAAGTGCCAAGGGCCAAGTGCAAGTGCAAAGCGCCAAGTGCAAAGGGTCAAGTGCCCGGTGCAAAGGGCCATGCAAAGGGCCATTGCAAAGGGTCATTGCAATGGGTCAGTGCAAAGGGCCAAGTGCAAGTGCAAAGGGCCAAGTGCAAGGGCCAAGTGCAAAATGCCATGCAAAGTGCAAAATGCAAAGTTATAAATGCAAAGTGCAATGTGCACTTTGCATTTGACACTTTGCACTTGGCACTCGCACTTGGCCCTTTGCACTTCTTGCACTTGGCCCTTTGCACTTGCACTTGGCACTATGCACTTTGCATTTGACACTTGGCCCTTTGCACTTGGCACTCGCACTTAGCCCTTTGCACTTCTTGCACTTGGCTTTTTGCACTTGGCACTTGCACGCAATTGCACATGGCCCTTTGCACTTGGCACTCTCACTTGGCACTTGCACTTGGCCCTTTGCACTTGGCCCTTTGCACTTGGCACTTGGTGTCCGACAATGTGGCCAACCTGCTGGCTGCCATCACCAGGGGACACTTGACCCACATCCCCTGCTTGGGCCACGTCCTCAATAGGGATGCTCGGAAAATTCCGCGGAATTATAAATTCCGTGATTCCGGCCGGAATTAGGTTAATTCCGATTCCGGTAGTCAATCGGAATTCCTATACCTCTCAAACGGAATTCCGCGGAAATTTTATAATTCCGACGGAATTTTCCAAAATAGCATACAAATCTCTCTCTCTCTCTCTCTCTCTCTCTCTCTCTCTCTCCCAGATATATATCATGCAGTAGGGAATTGCAGATTTTCAAAACAGCTTATATACCATAGCTGGGATTTGAACCCAGGACCTAGTGTGTCATAGGTATCTGTCTTAACCTCTAGACCATGACCCACACTACATGCTAAAGCTGGCAGTAGCATAAACCATACTTCCATTATGATCAATTCGATAGAAAAAGTAGCATGATTAAGGATTTGCACTTTTTGAAAAGCATGCTTATATAGCATAGCTGGGATTTGAACCCAGGACCTAGTGTGTAGTAGGTATCTGTCTTAACCTCTAGACCATGGCCCACACTACATGCTAAAGCTGGCGGTAGCATAAACCATACTTCCATTATGATCAATTCGATAGAAAAAGTAGCATGATTAAGGATTTGTACTTTTTGAAAAGCATGCTTATATAGCATAGCTGGGATTTGAACCCAGGACCTAGTGTGTAGTAGGTATCTGTCTTAACCTCTAGACCATGGCCCACACTACATGCTAAAGCTGGCGGTAGCATAAACCATACTTCCATTATGATCAATTCGATAGAAAAAGTAGCATGATTAAGGATTTGTACTTTTTGAAAAGCATGCTTATATAGCATAGCTGGGATTTGAACCCAGGACCTAGTGTGTTGTAGGTATCTGTCTTAACCTCTAGACCATGGCCCACACTACATGCTAAAGCTGGCGGTAGCATAAACCATACTTCCTTTATGATCAATTCGATAGAAAAAGTAGCATGATTAAGGATTTGTACTTTTTGAAAAGCATGCTTATATAGCGCAGCTGGGATTTGAACCCAGGACCTAGTGTGTAGTAGGTATCTGTCTTAACCTCTAGACCATGGCCCACACTACATGCTAAAGCTGGCGGTAGCATAAACCATACTTCCATTATGATCAATTCGATAGAAAAAGTAGCATGATTAAGGATTTGTACTTTTTGAAAAGCATGCTTATATAGCATAGCTGGGATTTGAACCCAGGACCTAGTGTGTAGTAGGTATCTGTCTTAACCTCTAGACCATGGCCCACACTACATGCTAAAGCTGGCGGTAGCATAAACCATACTTCCATTATGATCAATTCGATAGAAAAAGTAGCATGATTAAGGATTTGTACTTTTTGAAAAGCATGCTTATATAGCATAGCTGGGATTTGAACCCAGGACCTAGTGTGTAGTAGGTATCTGTCTTAACCTCTAGACCATGGCCCACACTACATGCTAAAGTTGGCGGTAGCATAAACCATACTTCCATTATGATCAATTCGATAGAAAAAGTAGCATGATTAAGGATTTGTAGTTTTTGAAAAGCATGCTTATATAGCATAGCTGGGATTTGAACCCAGGACCTAGTGTGTAGTAGGTATCTGTCTTAACCTCTAGACCATGGCCCACACTACATGCTAAAGCTGGCGGTAGCATAAACCATACTTCCATTATGATCAATTCGATAGAAAAAGTAGCATGATTAAGGATTTGTACTTTTTGAAAAGCATGCTTATACAGCATAGCTGGGATTTGAACCCAGGACCTAGTGTGTAGTAGGTATCTGTCTTACCCTCTAGACCATGACCCACACTGCATGGTAGTAGGTACTTGTCTTACCCACTAGTAAGGCTGAGGCTGGAGAGGCTGCAGCCTCAGGGCGCAGTGTAGGAGGGGGTGCACAATTCATTCAGCTGTCATTCCCAATTGTGTTTGAAGCAGAAAGAAATAAGAAAAGGTGAAACATGGCAGCGACTGCAAGCCAGATAAGTAGAGATTAAGGTGTTGGGGGTGGGGGCCCTGGGGCACCTCTTAGTGTAATAGCAATCAGTGTGTGACAGCTGGGGTGGGAGGGATGGGGGGGCGCACTTTGCTGTCTCAGCCTTGGGTGCTGAAGGACCTTGTCCCACCTCTGACCACACTACATGCTAAAGCCTGGCCCTGAGTGTGGTTGATGGTCTAGACTCTAGAGGGTAAGACAGATACCTACTACACACTAGGTCCTGGGTTCAAATCCCAGCTATGGTATATAAGCATGCTTTTCAAAAAGTACAAATCCTTAATCATGCTACTTTTTCTATCGAATTGATCATAATGGAAGTATGGTTTATGCTACCGCCAGCTTTAGCATGTGGTGAGGAGGAGGAGGAGGAGGAGGAGGAGATTTTTCCGACGGAATTCCGTATAAGTCGGAATTCCGCGGAATTGACCCGGTATACCGTCGGAATGGAACGGTAACGGAATTTCTATCGGAATGCGGAATTGTGCCGGAAACGGAAATGAGCTATTCCGACCATGCCTGGTCCTCAACCTGGTGGTGCAGAAGTTCGTATGCGTCTATTTGGTCGCATACCTGGATATCCGGCGGATAGCCGAATCCGAATACTGTAACTAAGGAGATGACATCATTGAGCCAATCAGAGGGCTCCAAGCAGAAGCCCTAGCAACCAATCACAGAAGGGAACTCTAGCCAGCCCCACCTGACCTCATTGAGCCAATCATTGGTGGTGCAGAAGGTCATGCGCACTTACCAGGGGATGGACGATCTGTTGGAAGTGGCTCGGAGAATTGTGCGCACTCTCCGCCGCGCAGCTGCAGCAAATCTGGCCGGCATCCAGCAGCGCGAGGGCCTGCCATGACACCACCTTGTCATCGATGTGCCAACTCGCTGGAACTCCACCCTGGCGATGTTGGAGCAGCTTGTTGAGCAGAGGAGGGCTGTCAACCGCCACATTGTTGAGGGCACTCTCGCTGGCACCACCAAACTCCAGCTCCCCTCCAACGCACAGTGGGGGCAGATGCAGCAGGTCTGCTTGGTGTTGGCTCCCTTCCTGCAGGGAACCAACCTGGTCAGCGAGGAACGGGCATCCCTCTGCCAGTGGGTGCCCTTTGTTTGTCTGCTGGACAGGGCACTTTGCGATCTGATCGATTTGGGAGAGGAGGCCCTGATCCAGCTGGAACAGCAGCCGCCTCCGCAGTCCACTTCTGCGCAGGAAATTGAGCTCTCGCCGCAACACAAGTGCAGTAATAATGGGTATTACACAATGTGCAGTTGATACAGTTAGTCACTGAATGTGCTGGGCCTGGCTGGCAGTGACATTGCACACAGAATGAATTGCAAAAGCTGTTGTCGCAACACAAGTACATTAATAATGGGTATTACACAATGTGCAGCTGATACAGTTAGTCACTGAATGTGCTGGGCCTGGCTGGCAGTGACATTGCACACAGAATGAATTACAAAAGCTGTCGCCGCAACACAAGTGCAGTAATAATGGGTATTACACTATGTGCAGCAGATACGGTTAGTCACTGAATGTGCTGGGCCTGGCTGGCAGTGGCACTGCACACAGTATGAATTACAAAAGCTGTCGCCACAACACAAGTGCAGTAATAGTGGGTATTACACAATGTGCAGCTGATATAGTTAGTCACTGAATGTGCTAGGCCTGGCCGGCAGTGACACTGCACACAGTATGAATTACAAAAGCTGTCGCCGCAACACAAGTGCAGTAATAATGGGTATTACACAATGTGCAGCTGATACAGTTAGTCACTGAATGTGGTGGGCCTGGCTGCCAGTGACACTGCACACAGTATGAATTACAAAAGCTGTTGCCGCAGCACAAGTCCAGTAATAATGGGTATTACACAATGTGCAGCTGACTGACACAGGTAGTCAGTGTCACTAGTCACTGACTCACTGTCTGATTGTGCTGGGCCTGGGCCAGGGCCGGGCCGAGGCAGAGGCTGAAGAGGCTCCAGCCTCAGGGAGCAGTGTAGGAGGGGGCGCACATTCATTCAGCTGTCATTCCCAATTGTGTTTGAAGCACAAAGAAATAAGAAAAGGGGATACATGGCAGTGACTGCAAGCCAGATAACTAGAGATTAAGGTGTTGGGGATGTTGGGGGCCCTGGGGCACCTCTTAGTCTAATAGCAATTAGTGTGTGATGGCTGGGGAGGCAGGGATGGAGGGGCGCACTTTGCTGTCTCAGCCTTGGGTGCTGAAGGACCTTGTCCTGGCTCTGGCCTGGGCTGGCACAAACACAGTATGAATTATTAAGGCTGTCTATAATGCAACACAAGTGTCAGTGACACACAGAAAAAAAAAATCACAAGAACAAGATTAGCTCTAAAAAGAAATGTTGTGGGGTACTATTATAGCAAAAAGAATCATCCAGGAGCAAGCTAACAAGCCAAGCGCCTAACTAATCTTTCCCTAGGAGAAACAGTCGGCAGCACCTCGCCCTACTCTCACTATAGCAGGCACACGAGTGAGTGTAATGCCCGGCACTCCCTGTCTTATATACAGTGGGGTGGCTCCAGGACTGAGTGTAGCCTGATTGGCTCTCCTGTGCCTACTGACTGTGAAGTAGAGGGTCAAAGTTGACCCTAATGGAGCATTATGGGGGCGAACCAAACTCCAGGAAAGTTCGAACCACCCAAAGTTCGCCTGGAACCGTTCGCGTGCGAACTGTTTGGCCCATCTCTAACCGTGGGCAGCGAACAAGGGCGTTGCAAAAGATCCTTGTTCGGTGATTGGAGGAAGCCTTCCCCCAGCCTTCCACCCCCTCTGTCCCTGTCTAGCCAGCACAGCAGCCGGTGTCTGCAGCCAGCAGCATCAGGCACCCAGGAGACCTGCTGTCCTTGACAAAGGCACTCTACATGACGGTAGAGCAGCCAAGAAAGGAGGTGCATGCAGCAGCATCCTCCTCACAGAGTCACAGCCAGCGCCTGACCCGGATGGTGGTCAACTACATGGGGTCCTTCAGTGGGCTTGATACCGGCAGCGAGGAGCCTGTGGACCCCTTGGAGTACTGGGTAGAGCGCTTGCATATCTGGAGTGAGCTGGTGCAGTACGCCCTGGAAGTCATGTCTTGTCCCCCTTCCAGTGTGCTGTCTGAGAGGTGCTTCAGTGCGGCCGGTGGTGTGGTCACCGAGAAGCGCTCTCGTCTGTCCCCAGAGTCCGTGGACATACTCACATTCCTGAAGATTAATCAGGCCTGGATTGAAGGCATGTTCCAGGCCCCTGTTGTCGGCGAGAGGAGGACATGAGGTGCCTGGGAATTATTGTTTGACAACATCAACCTTCAGTCACCTGCTAATTTGGCCTCGTTTTTCTTTAGGTGCTGTGGTATTAACGCTAGGTATCATGGCCCGTTACATACCTGCTGCCACACGTCACTCCTCCTCCTGCTGCTGCTGTATTTAACCTCCTGCTGTCTGTGTTTCCACCTCCAGGGCCCACAGAGTTATGTGCCACCAGCTATTATGCCACTAGAATAGCTATATAATGTTGTAAAAAAAAAATAATAATTCTGAGGTGTCTGGGTTGAAAACTGTGCTGTCCCAATTGTGTATTGGACACAATGTGGGCTGCACGACTGCTGTCCGGAACCTCCTGCTGTTGGTGTTTATTTACAGCCGTGGTACTAACGCTAGGTACCATGGCCCGTTATATGCGCTGCTGCCAAACGTCACTCCTCCTCCTGCTGCTGCTGTATTTCACCACTTGCTGTCTGTGTTCCTACCGCCAGGGTCCACAGAATTATGCTGCCATGCGCCACTAGCTATTACGCCACTACAATAGCTATATACTCTTGTAAAAAAAATAATAATTCTGAGGTGTGTGGGTTGAAAACTGTGCTGTCCCGGGAGGCGCATGCGCGGCGGCGACAAGATGGCCGCTTAGACTCTCGGCTCCGATCTACCCCGCTCCTCTCTCCCGCCGCAATCAGCTCCTACTCCGCCTTCACCGCGCGGCTACATCGGATACTTGCTCAGGAAGCTTCCGAGCACAGATGGCCACAAAAAGCAGCCAGAGAGTAGCGTCACAGGCCGGCTCCATGGACCGATTCGTCCGCCCGCCGCCGTCACAAGATGGCGCCGACTGCGCCGCAATCACAGACACCACCCTCTCCCAGCTCACGCAGCAGGCCCCATCTCAGCCAGATCTGGGCTCCACACTCATGGACCACGCACCGCTGACCGCTGACCGCTGCCACACTCGACATAGCTCTGGACAAACACTACAGAGCCCTCCATGATTCACTGCAACAGGTGATCCTATCCGCAGTAAAAGATCTCAGAAACGACATTACTTCCCTGAACGAGCGCTCCAACGCCCTGGAAGATAGGATGGACACTATTTCTCTAAAGCAACAAGACATGGAGGATGAACAACGCCTTATTCAAACCGACCTTAAGGCAATCAGGTCTGCGCAGGAAGACTTTGAAAATCGTGAGCGGCGTCAAAATATACGCATCAAAGGTATATCCATGACTGTCACAGCCGACAAGCTCCCCACACACCTGCTAGACCTCTATAAATCACTAGTACCTGATCTTACTGATGAAATGTGGCGAATGGACAGGGCCCACCGCTCATTAGGTGAAGGCAGACCTACAGCCCAGCGCCCTAAAGATGTCATAGTGCGACTCCACTACTATGAGGCAAAAGAGGCCCTCTTAAAAGCCATTCGAAATACCTCCACAGTTTCCTTTAAAGGAGATGAACTCTCAATCTACAATGATCTTTCACTCATTACTCTGGCCGAGAGAAGGGCCTTCAAGCCGATTACTCAACTCCTAAGAGATGCAAAAATCCAATACCAATGGGGTTTCCCCTTCCGCCTATCTGTCAATAGAAATGGAGCATGCTTTACAATATCGGACTTGGACGATGCACCAATGTTCCTCAAGCAAATGGGCCTTCGTCTTCCTCCGTCACACAACACTCAGCAGAGCTTAACCCTTTCCCCGAGCTCACCCCCAAGAAAGATACGGCATGTGGCTGACCGCTTCAGAGGCCCCTTGAGAAGCCTTACCTTTCCGGAAACATCTGAGGACATGGAAGCCTCATCTACCTGAACTAACTGCCTTCATAGCAGATCCTCACACTTCCACCTCTCTAGAGTCTCAGCTTGTTCCCGCCCCAGGCTGCACGCAAATATATCTATACCTATAATTGTTTATTTTATTATGTTATCTTCCTTTTCAGGTTAAAAGACGTATAGCCATCTGTGCTCTAGTTAGCTTTAAACTTAATATTAGTCCCTATGGTTTGTTTATATTTAAGGGAGATCATTGGGGGAGATCTGGGCGACCCTCTTGGCTCACCCGCATGTACCTCCGGAGAGTCGCCACATTGTCCCACCGTTCTTTTCAGGGACCGTGCTATTTTTGGCGACTCTTTTTCTGGCAACTTTTTATAGTTGCCCTATACTGTTGCCACAATTTTTGCAGTGGCTATACCTTCAACAATGTTTACCAATTGCTGTCGATTACAACTTACCTCACCTGGTTCCCCATTTTCCTCTCTCCACTCTTACTCATTTACCGCTCACACCACATCCTTCCTGGCCTCCTATACGCCTACACCTTCACCATGAATAATGGTTAACCTTTATACACTTAATACTAAGGGCCTAAATATCCCTCAAAAAAGGATGTCCCTACTAAAAGATCGCAAAAGATTAGACAGTGACTTGGTCTTCCTGCAGGAAACCCACCTAACATCTAGTAGCTCTGCACGCCTTACTAATAAACTCTACCCTCATGTCCACCTGGCCTCCGGTCCGAAAAAACGTGCTGGAGTGGCAATTTTGTACAAAAAAGACCGACCTTTACAGGTTGATAAAACTATTGCGGATCCGCAGGGCCACTTTCTAATTTTGGTGGGTACTCTAGCAGGAAAGCCAGTCACTATAGCTAACACTTATGTCCCTAACACACGCCAGATTGACTTTCTATCCACTTTCTTCACAAAACTGAGCAAAGTATTGAAAGGTTCTCTCCTTTTGGGTGGTGACTTCAACTTGGCTTACTCCTCTATAAGAGACAGAAGCAAACTGTCCTCTACCCTTTCCCAAGCATCACATGATAGAAACTCACGCAAATTTAGGATACTCCTAAGAAAACACAAATTGTTTGATCTCTGGCGCATTGCTAATCCCACAAGCACAGAGTATACCTTCTATTCTCCTCCCCATGCCTCCCACTCAAGGTTAGATTACTTTTTTGCCAATACACCAGTCCTACCCATTCTAGTCACCTCATCCATTATTCCTACAGCTTGGTCTGACCACAAAGCGGTCACAGTTGATCTAGATTAGCTATCCTCCCCACACAAACCCATCCACTGGAGGCTAAATGAGTCACTTTTCAGGGATAAAGCGCTAATCAACAAATGTTCTGACGAGCTGTATTCATTCTTCGCCACTAACTTAGACACAGTTTCCTCTTTCGGCCTGCTGTGGGAATCTCACAAGGCCTTTATAAGAGGGTTCTTTATCGCAGAGAGCTCCAAACGAAAACGCTTTTCTACTGAAAAACTGAGACATCTAAATACCTCCCTCGTTAAAGCTTACTCTGCTTACAAAAGTTGCCCTACCCAAGACAATTTCTCAAACATTCAGCGAATCAAGCTAGACATCAGAGCCCTCCAGTCATCCCATTTAGAGAAAAGCCTAAAATGGACACGGCAGCTCCTCTTTGAAAGAGGTAATAAACCACACACTATCCTTGCCCGCAAGCTCAATCCCAGGGGTTCTTACCAGGCGGTCCACTCACTGAAAGATACACAAAACACCTTACATCATGATCCTCTAAAAATAGCCCAAATATTCACATCTTTCTATGAACAACTCTACAACCTACCAGACCCCTCCTCTTCTCCAAACTATAACACAAAAGTCCTCTCTTTCCTCACAGATCTCAACCTTCCAAAACTCACAGTCCAGGAAAGCCTTTTACTTAATTCTCCATTTACTTCAGAAGAGATATCCGAGGTACTCAAAACTCTTCCCTCCTCTAAATCCCCGGGCTCAGATGGTCTCCCTTACTCTTACTACAAAAATTTCTCTGATATCCTAATCCCACACCTTGTAACTCTAGCTAATAAGATCATGAAAGATGACTCCCTACCCCTCCTCCATGCTTTCCTCTCTCCTTACTGTCATCCCAAAAGAAGGGAAGGACCCCCATCTACCCCTAAAGTTACCGTCCTATCTCCCTCCTCAACTCTGACCTAAAGATACTGACCAAAAATTCTGGCTAACCGCCCCAATCCCATTCTCACCAGAATTATCGACAATGACCAAGTTGGCTTTATCATGGGGAGGCAAGCAGGAGACAACACCCGTCGTGCCATAGACCTCATTTCACTAATGAATAAATCAAAGCACCCTTCTCTGCTCCTTAGTTTGGACGCAGAGAAGGCCTTTGACAGATTATATTGGCCTTACTTATTCCACGTCCTATCTCATCAAGGCCTTACAGGTCCCTTCCTCTCCATGATAAAGTTTATCTATTCATCCCCCTCAGCCTCACTCAAACTACCTTTTGCCTCTCCATCTCCCTTCCATATCCGAAACGGCACTAGACAAGGCTGCCCACTCTCTCCCCTATTATTTGCCTTAAGTATTGAGCCCCTAGCCGCAGCCATTAGACAAAATCCCAACATTAAGGGGATCCCCCTTGGCAAACAGGAGTACAAGATCTCCCTGTTTGCCGACGATATACTATTACCTCTCACACACCCCCTTACTACGTTACCAGCCTTGCACAGCGTATTGAAATCTTTTGAGTTTATCTCAGGCTTTAAACTCAACCAAGATAAGACGGAAGCCCTCCCTATAAAAATCCCGCCCAATCTACTCTCGTCACTCCAATCTTTTTTTCCCTATAGATGGCAAACTCACTCCCTAAAATATCTGGGTATCTACCTCACTTCCACATACAATACACTCTATAAACGTAACTTCCCCTCTCTCATACAAAAAATACTACAAGATCTCCACAAGTGGACCGCCTATAAGATTTCCTGGTTGGGCCGCATCTATGCTCTTAAAATGAACATTCTCCCTGGCCTCCTTTATCTATTTTAGACCCTCCCAGTTATAGTTCCCAACTCCCAACTATCAAGCTTACAATCTGCCTTCTTCAAATTTATCTGGAACCACAAACACCCTAGAGTTCTTAAGTCGACCCTCCTTGCCCCTAGAGATCATGGCGGTCTGGGTGTCCCTCATCTTAGATATTACTACCAGGCCTTGCATCTCCGCCAAATACCCGAATGGTCCAATTTAAAGTCTTTACTAAATGGGGCCTCATCGAAGCAAATAGCATTCTCCCTATATCCTTAGCATCCCTTATATGGACCCATCCCCAACCCAAAGTCTCCCATCAAGACCTTCTCCCTACTATCAAATGTACACTCCACATCTGGAGATCTACTGTCCACTCAGCCAAGTTGAGGTCATCACCCTCACCTCTTTGCCCAATCCTAGGCAATCCACACTTTCCACCGAGTCTTTCTAAGCCTTTTATGACTGAATGGTTTAGTCTGGGCTATTTCAACCTTAAGGACTGGCTTAACCCACTTACAGGTAAAGTTTTTCATAAATCTCATCTAGAAGACAAAATCACATTTACACTTCAACTTCTCATGCAATACAATCAGATATCCCACTTTCTCCAATCTCTACTGAAAAACCTCCAAACAACTCCTACAATGTCCCCTTTTGAGAGACTATGTAATAGGTCGGCTCAACAGAAGGGTCTAATTTCCCAGATCTACTCTATCCTACACACAAAATCGGGTTCAATAACTCCCAACCATCCTTACATGGCTAAATGGGATAGCCTTTTATCAACCTCTATTTCAATAGAAGACTGGTATGATATTTGGGATAATGCAAAACATTCCTCACAATGCATCCAAATTCGAGAAAACATATATAAAATACTTTTCCACTGGTATCTCACACCCGACAAACTAGCAAGAATTTACCCAGGTTCATCGGACCTCTGTTGGAGAGGCTGTAGTAACAAAGGCACTATTGAACATATCTTTTGGTCCTGTCCTCTGATTTCCCCCCTCTGGTCGGAAATCCAAAACCTTATTAAGTCGTCCACGGATACTACAGTCCCCATGGACCCCTTGTATATGATCCTGGGCAAATCACCACAAAATAACACCAATAAATATACTAATCGGCTAATAACACATATCTTAACTGCCACTAGACTAGCTATAGCTTCCAATTGGAAGAACATAGCCCCCCCTCTATTATCAGAAGTTATCCACAAAATCAACTGGACAAAAAATATGGAACAGCTTACGGCTTCACTAAGAGACACAGAATTGAACTTCCACAAAATCTGGGACTCCTGGCCATACTCTTCTCCCATTTTTCACCCCCCCTGAACTTATACCCGCCTCCTCTACCCTCCACCACCTCATTTCTGAGCCGACCTAATAAGCTATATCCCCACCATTGGACATCCACCCTTACTAGATTTTGCTAGGCCCTTCCCAAATAGCTCATATCTCCCATACATAATACAGGCCGGCAGGGCAGTGGTGTGACTCCTTTTTCTCATTTCTATATCTCGAAGCTTACTATCTCTTCCTTCCCCCCTCTTCCCTATGCTCCCCCCACTTTTCAAAATGTGGCTTGAAAATTTCCCGTTATCCACCTCTCATGGACTTCAGACATTCGCCACACCTCCAATTGGAACTCCTTGTCTTCGAGTCAAGATTCTTTCCACCTCGATTCACTTTGTTGTTTCCTCAAAAGTTTCAAGGATGGACACTAATTAGGACTCCTCCATACTTACTTCTAGGACTCGACCTATGGCCCCAATTGTCCCTCCTTTATATCCCCATATCCGTTGTACTACTATCTTGATTGTTAATCTTGAGAAACCAGTTCCTTTTTTCTTTTTATTTGCAAAATAAAAACAAGTATGATAAAAAAAAGAAAACTGTGCTGTCCCAGTTGTGTATTGGACACAATGTGGGCTGCACGACTGCTGTCCGGAACCTCCTGCTGTTGGTGTTTATTTACAGCCGTGGTACTAACACTAGGTACCATTGCCTGTTACATGCCTGCTGCCACATGTCACTCCTCCTCCTCCTGCTGCTGCTCTATTTTACCTCCTGCTGTCAGTGTTCCCACCGCCAGGGTCCACAGACGTATGCACTGCTGCCAAACATCACTCCTCCTCCTGCTGCTGTATTTATCCTTCTGCTGTCTGTGTTCCCACCTCCAGGGTCCACAGAATTAGGCGCTGCTGCCATGTGCCACTAGCTATTACGCCACTACAATAGCTATATACTGTTGTAAAAAAAATTCTGAGGTGTCTGAGTTGAAAACTGTGCTGTCCCCAGTTGTGTATTGGACACAATGTGGGCTTCGCAACTGTTGTCCGGAACCTCCTCCTGCTGTTGGTGTTTATTTACAGCCATGATACTAACGCTAGGTACCATGGCCCGTTACATGCCTGCCACACGTCACTCCTCCTCCTGCTGCTGCTGTATTTTACCTCCTGTTGTCTGTGTTCCCACCACTAGGGTCCACAGAATACATTGCCTGCTGTCAACTGTCACTCCTCCTCCTCCTCCTCCTCCTGCTGCTGTATTTATCCTCCTGCTGTCTGCGTTCCCACCGCCAGGGTCCACAGAATTAGATGCTGCTGCCATGCGCCACTAGCTATTACGCCACTACAATAGCTATATACTGTTGTAAAAAAAAATTCTGAGGTGTCTGAGTTGAAAACTGTGCTGTCCCCAGTTGTGTATTGGACACAATGTGGGCTTCGCAACTGTTGTCCGGAACCTCCTCCTGCTGTTGGTGTTTATTTACAGCCATGATACTAACGCTAGGTACCATGGCCCGTTACATGCCTGCCACACGTCACTCCTCCTCCTGCTGCTGCTGTATTTTACCTCCTGCTGTCTGTGTTCCCACCACTAGGGTCCACAGAATACATTGCCTGCTGTCAACTGTCACTCCTCCTCCTCCTCCTCCTCCTGCTGCTGTATTTATCCTCCTGCTGTCTGCGTTCCCACCGCCAGGGTCCACAGAATTAGATGCTGCTGCCATGCGCCACTAGCTATTACGCCACTACAATAGCTATATACTGTTGTAAAAAAAAAAATCTGAGGTGTGTGGGATGAAAACTGTGCTGTCCCCAGTTGTGTATTGGACACAATGTGGGCTTCACGACTGCTGTCCGGAACCTTCTGCTGTTGGTGTTTATTTACAGCCATGGTACTCATGCTAGGTACCATGGCCTGTTACATGCCTGCTGCCACACGTCACTCCTCCTCCTGCTGCTGCTGTATTTTACCTCCTGCTGTGTTCACACCGCCAGGGTCCACCGAATTATGCGCTGCTGCCACGTGCCACTAGCTATTACGCCACAAATTTAGCTATGCTGGTATTGAATACAAAATTTTACAACAGTTGAGTTCTGTAAGGGAAAAAAAACATAAAGTTGGGTGCAAGAGGAAGCATATGAACACACAGAAAAAAAAAAAAGATGGTGGTGGTGGTGAAGAAAAGAAGAAGAAGAAGAACCAGGGGAAGAAGACGAAGAACCAGGGGAAGAAAAAGAACCACGTGAAGAAGAAGAAGAACCAGGGGAAGAAGAAAGAAGAAAAAGAAGAAGAAGAATTTTCCATAATTTTTTTTTTAAATTACACTGATTTAATTGTGATTTCCCTTTAAAAAAAAAAAAAAAAAAAAAGGCTATCCGAAATCGCGATCACGAATATTAACCAAATTCAGTTACCGATCATGAATCGAATTTGATGGTCGTGATCACTGCTGAACCCAAAAGATGTACTCAAATCAAATTTGGGTACATTCAAGCATGCCTGCTTGTTGGCCATTTTGCCTTCACTCTGCAATCCAGCTCACCCCAAACCATCTTGATTGGGTTCAGGTCTGGTGACTGTGGAGTTCAGGTCATCTGGCACAGCACCCCATCCCTCTCCATCTTGGTCAAATAGCCCTTACACAGCCTGGAGGTGTGTTTGGGGTCATTGTCCTGTTGAAAAATAAATAATAAAAGATAGAGTTCCACGGTTGTGGATGCTCTCCTGTGGAGGTCTCAATGAGTCATCTACATCAAACTATGGGGATCTTTGCTCATCCCCCTCAACTGCAGTATGAAATACCAAAGCAAGGTGTAGCTATCCCACAGGTTGGCAGATGCCTTCTCAGTTTAACTGTGTGTGGGCAAGACAATGAAGCGCTACCTAATCGATCCCAGCTCATTTTGAGAGCCGCCCCCCCGGCTTGATTGGAGGGAGATCGGAGGGCATACTGCCTGATTGATGTACCATAATGGTGCATGCAGTACTCAGCCTCTAGACCCCCAGCACCCACTTATAGGTAAGAGCACCTTTATACTGGCACCCTGTAATCTGCATACTATTAGCAGGTGGGTGGTGGATGACACCCCCCCGCCACACCTCAGCCCCAACCCCCTCCTCACCTATATATATGGCTGTGCCAGATAGGGCACTTCAGCTCTGACTGGGGCTTTCTATGATGGGGATTTTTTTGTACATTTGTAAATATGTGATGTAGGATGTTATATAACTACTGTATATATGTATAGAGCACTTTCTGATGAAGCCTGTTGGTGAAACATGTCCATGTTAAAGACTACGTACAGCACTTTGCACTACTTGTAATGTGTTAAACCTAGTGTTGGGCGAACAGTGTTCGCCACTGTTCGGGTTCTGCAGAACCCCAAATTTACAGGGTATGTGCACCTTGGGAGTGGGTACAAGAGGAAAAAAAAATTTAGCAAAAAGAGCTTATAGTTTTTGAGAAAATCGATTTTAAAGTTTCAAAGGGAAAACTGTCTTTTAAATGCGGGAAATGTCTGTTTTCTTTGCACAGGTAACATGCTTTTTGTCGGCATGCAGTCATAAATGTAATACATATAAGAGGTTCCAGGAAAAGGGACCGGTAACGCTAACCCAGCAGCAGCACACGTGATGGAACAGGAGGAGGGTGGCGCAGGAGGAGAAGGCCACGCTTTGAGACACAACAACCCAGGCCTTGCATGAGGACAAGAAGCGTGCGGATAGCAATTTGCGTTTTGTCGCCATGCAGTCATAAATGTAATACAGATGAGAGGTTCAATAAACAGGGACCGGAAACGCTAACCCATCACAGATGTTCATTGTTCATGTTACTTGGTTGGGGTCCGGGAGTGTTGCGTAGTCGTTTCCAATCCAGGATTGATTCATTTTAATTTGAGTCAGATGGTCTGCATTTTCTGTGGAGAGGCGGATACGCCGATCTGTGACGATGCCTCCGGCAGCACTGAAACAGCGTTCCGACATAACACTGGCTGCCGGGCAAGCCAGCACCTCTATTGCGTACATTGCCAGTTTGTGCCAGGTGTCTAGCTTCGATACCCAATAGTTGAAGGGTGCAGATGGATTGTTCAACACAGCTATGCCATCTGACATGTAGTCCTTGACCATCTTCTCCAGGCGATCGGTGTTGGAGGTGGATCTGCACGCTTGCTGTTCTGTGTGCTGCTGCATGGGTGTCAGAAAATGTTCCCACTCCAAGGACACTGCCGATACCATTCCCTTCTGGGCACTAGCTGCGGCTTGTGTTGTTTGCTGCCCTCCTGGTCGTCCTGGGTTTGCGGAAGTCAGTCTGTCGGCGTACAACTGGCTAGAGGAGGGGGAGGATGTCAATCTCCTCTTTAAAGTCTCCACAAGGGCCTGCTGGTATTCTTCCATTTTGACCTGTCGGACTCTTTCTTCAAGCAGTTTTGGAACATTGTGTTTGTACCGTGGATCCAGAAGGGTATAAACCCAGTAATTGGTGTTGTCCAGAATGCGCACAATGCGTGGGTTGCGTTCAATGCAGTCCTAGGCCGAAGAGGTCATAGCCTAGGGTCACAAAAACCTGTTTATTTGGGCTATTTCAATGGTAGTGATGGTGACGTACATAAATCTCAGCCATGGCCGTGAATTTCACGAAATGTCTCATGCAGGTAGAAGACATATTGTTAGACTTGGATTCCAAAGATGGGGTCCCTACATCTCTGCAAACCAGAGTTACAGGGGTCCAAAATTGGTAAAATCCCCCATAGGCTTTCATTGGGCCTCCTATTTACAGTTCCAAAATCTCACATCTTTTCAAAGGGCAATTGATCAGCAGTGGCAAATTTTCTAGCATTGTAGGGACCCTTAGGGGGAACATGACTGGTGAGTTTCGGGCCCCTAGGCCGAAGAGGTCATAGCCTAGGGTCACAAAAACCTGTTTATTTGGGCTATTTCAATGGTAGTGATGGTGACCTACATAAATCTCAGCCATGGCCGTTAGCATCGTCTGAATTTCACGAAATGTCTCATGCAGGTAGAAGACATATTGTTAGACTTGGATTCCAAAGATGGGGTCCCTACATCTCTGCAAACCAGAGTTACAGGGCTCCAAAATTGGTAAAATCCCCCATAGGCTTTCATTGGGCCTACTATTTACCGTTCCAAAATCTCACACCATTTGAAAGGGCAATGGCTCAGCAGTGGCAAAACTCACCAGTCATGATCCCCCTAAGGGTCCCTACAATGCTAGAAAATTTGGTACTGCTGAGCCATTGCCCTTTGAAAAGATGTGAGATTTTGGAAAGTGAAATAGGGAGGCAATGAAAGTCTATGGGGGATTTTACCAATTTTGGACCCCTGTAACTCTGGTTTGCAGAGATGTAGGGACCCCATCTTTGGAATCCAAGTCTAACAATATGTCTTCTACCTGCATGAGACATTTCGTGAAATTCAGACGTTGCTAACGGCCATAGCTGAGATTTATGTACGTCACCATCACTACCATTGAAATAGCCCAAATAAACAGGTTTTTGTGACCCTAGGCTATGACCTCTTTGGCCTAGGGGCCCGAAACTCACCAGTCATGTTCCCCCTAAGGGTCACTACAATGCTAGAAAATTTGGTACTGCTGAGCCATTGCCCTTTGAAAAGATGTGAGATTTTGGAAAGTGAAATAGGGAGGCAATGAAAGTCTATGGGGGATTTTACCAATTTTGGACCCCTGTAACTCTGGTTTGCAGAGATGTAGGGACCCCATCTTTGGAATCCAAGTCTAACAATATGTCTTCTACCTGCATGAGACATTTCGTGAAATTCAGACGTTGCTAACGGCCATGGCTGAGATTTATGTACGTCACCATCACTACCATTGAAATAGCCCAAATAAACAGGTTTTTGTGACCCTAGGCTATGACCTCTTTGGCCTAGGGGCCCGAAACTCACCAGTCATGTTCCCCCTAAGGGTCACTACAATGCTAGAAAATTTGGTACTGCTGAGCCATTGCCCTTTGAAAAGATGTGAGATTTTGGAAAGTGAAATAGGGAGGCAATGAAAGTCTATGGGGGATTTTACCAATTCTGGACCCCTGTAACTCTGGTTTGCAGAGATGTAGGGACCCCATCTTTGGAATCCAAGTCTAACAATATGTCTTCTACCTGCATGAGACATTTCGTGAAATTCAGACGTTGCTAACGGCCATGGCTGAGATTTATGTACGTCACCATCACTACCATTGAAATAGCCCAAATAAACAGGTTTTTGTGACCCTAGGCTATGACCTCTCTAGCCTAGGGGCCCGAAACTCACCAGTCATGTTCCCCCTAAGGGTCCCTACAATGCTAGAAAATTTGGTACTGCTGAGCCATTGCCCTTTGAAAAGATGTGAGATTTTGGAAAGTGAAATAGGGAGGCAATGAAAGTCTATGGGGGATTTTACCAATTTTGGACCCCTGTAACTCTGGTTTGCAGAGATGTAGGAATCTTTGGAATCCAAGTCTAACAATATGTCTTCTACCTGCATGAGACATTTCGTGAAATTCAGACGTTGCTAACGGCCATGGCTGAGATTTATGTACGTCACCATCACTACCATTGAAATAGCCCAAATAAACAGGTTTTTGTGACCCTAGGCTATGACCTCTTCGGCCTAGGACTGCATTGAACGCGACCCACGCATTGTGCGCATTCTGGACAACACCAATTACTGGGTTTATACCCTTCTGGATCCACGGTACAAACACAATGTTCCAAAACTGCTTGAAGAAAGAGTCCGACGGGTCAAAATGGAAGAATACCAGCAGGCCCTTGTGAAGACTTTAAAGAGGAGATTGACATCCTCCCCCTCCTCTAGCCAGTTGTACGCCGACAGACTGACTTCCGCAAACCCAGGACGACCAGGAGGGCAGCAAACAACACAAGCCGCAGCTAGTGCCCAAAAGGGAATGGTATCGGCAGTGTCCTTGGAGTGGGAACATTTTCTGACACCCATGCAGCAGCACACAGAACAGCAAGCATGCAGATCCACCTCCAACACTGATCGCCTGGAGAAGATGGTCAAGGACTACATGTCAGATGGCATAGCTGTGTTGAACAATCCATCTGCACCCTTCAACTATTGGGTATCGAAGCTAGACACCTGGCACAAACTGGCAATGTACGCAATAGAGGTGCTGGCTTGCCCGGCAGCCAGCGTTATGTCGGAACGCTGTTTCAGTGCTGCCGGAGGCATCGTCACAGATCGGCGTATCCGCCTCTCCACAGAAAATGCAGACCGTCTGACTCAAATTAAAATGAATCAATCCTGCATTGGAAACGACTACGCAACACTCCCGGACCCCAACCAAGTAACATGAACAATGAACATCTGTGATGGGTTAGCGTTTCCGGTCCCTGTTTATTGAACCTCTCATCTGTATTACATTTATGACTGCATGGCGACAAAACGCAAATTGCTATCCGCACGCTTCTTGTCCTCATGCAAGGCCTGGGTTGTTGTGTCTCAAAGCGTGGCCTTCTCCTCCTGCGCCACCCTCCTCCTGTTCCATCACGTGTGCTGCTGCTGGGTTAGCGTTACCGGTCCCTTTTCCTGGAACCTCTTATATGTATTACATTTATGACTGCATGCCGACAAAAAGCATGTTACCTGTGCAAAGAAAACAGACATTTCCCGCATTTAAAAGACAGTTTTCCCTTTGAAACTTTAAAATCGATTTTCTCAAAAACTATAAGCTCTTTTTGCTAAATTTTTTTTTCCTCTTGTACCCACTCCCAAGGTGCACATACCCTGTAAATTTGGGGTTCTGCAGAACCCGAACAGTGGCGAACACTGTTCGCCCAACACTAGGTTTAACACATTACAAGTAGTGCAAAGTGCTGTACGTAGTCTTTAACATGGACATGTTTCACCAACAGGCTTCATCAGAAAGTGCTCTATACATATATACAGTAGTTATATAACATCCTACACCACATATTTACAAATGTACAAAAAAATCCCCATCATAGAAAGCCCCAGTCAGAGCTGAAGTGCCCTATCTGGCACAGCCATATATATAGGTGAGGAGGGGGTTGGGGCTGAGGTGTGGCGGGGGGGGGGTGTCATCCACCACCCACCTGCTAATAGTATGCAGATTACAGGGTGCCAGTATAAAGGTGCTCTTACCTATAAGTGGGTGCTGGGGGTCTAGAGGCTGAGTACTGCATGCACCATTATGGTACATCAATCAGGCAGTATGCCCTCCGATCTCCCTCCAATCAAGCCGGGGGGGGGCGGCTCTCAAAATGAGCTGGGATCGATTAGGTAGCGCTTCATTGTTTTGCCCACACACAGTTAAACTGAGAAGGCATCTGCCAACCTGTGGGATAGCTACACCTCGCTTTGGTATTTCATACTGCAGTTGAGGGGGATGAGCAAAGATCCCCAAAGTTTGATGTAGATGACTCATTGAGACCTCCACAGGAGAGCATCTACAACCGTGGAACTCTATCTTTTATCATTTATTTTTCAACAGGACAATGACCCCAAACACACCTCCAGGCTGTGTAAGGGCTATTTGACCAAGATGGAGAGGGATGGGGTGCTGTGCCAGATGACCTGAACTCCACAGTCACCAGACCTGAACCCAATCAAGATGGTTTGGGGTGAGCTGGATTGCAGAGTGAAGGCAAAATGGCCAACAAGCAGGCATGCTTGAATGTACCCAAATTTGATTTGAGTACATCTTTTGGGTTCAGCAGTGATCACGACCATCAAATTCGATTCATGATCGGTAACTGAATTTGGTTAATATTCGTGATCGCGATTTCGGATGGCCTTTTTTTTTTTTTTTTTTTTTTTGAAAGGGAAATCACAATTAAATCAGTGTAATTTAAAAAAAAATTATGGAAAATTCTTCTTCTTCTTTTTCTTCTTTCTTCTTCCCCTGGTTCTTCTTCTTCTTCACGTGGTTCTTTTTCTTCCCCTGGTTCTTCGTCTTCTTCCCCTGGTTCTTCTTCTTCCCCTGGTTCTTCTTCTTCTTCACTTGGTTCTTCTTCTTCCCCTGGTTCTTCTTCTTCTTCTTCTTTTCTTCACCACCACCACCATCTTTTTTTTTTTTCTGTGTGTTCATATGCTTCCTCTTGCACACAACTTAATGTTTTTTTCCCTTACAGAACTCAACTGTTGTAAAATTTTGTATTCAATACCAGCATAGCTAAATTTGTGGCGTAATAGCTAGTGGCACGTGGCAGCAGCGCATAATTCGGTGGACCCTGGCGGTGTGAACACAGCAGGAGGTAAAATACAGCAGCAGCAGGAGGAGGAGTGACGTGTGGCAGCAGGCATGTAACAGGCCATGGTACCTAGCATGAGTATAATGAGTGTAACACTAGTTAAACCCACCCGTCTGAGCCGGTGGTGTTGGGGGGACCAGACATTAGGTGAACGCACAATTTCTGATCTATCACTGTGATCGGTTAGGTAGCGCTTCATCGTCTTGCCCACACACCGTTAAACTGTGAAGGTATCTGCCCACCTGTGGGATAGCTACATCTCGCTTCGGTATTTCATACTGCAGTTGAGGGGGATGAGCAAAGACCCCCATGGTTTGATCTAAATGACTCACTGAGACCTCCACAGGAGAGCATCTACAACTGTGGAACTCTATCTTTTATCTTTTACTGTTTGCAAATATAAGTAAAGTTATCACGCTTTTACATATGTACCCATAGGGCTATGTCCTTCTGGACTCAATTGTTTGTCAGTTGTTTTCCCTGGTACTCTGTTTCTTTTGGTTAGTGTTTGTTGAAAAATAAATGCTGGTGCAACTAAACGCAAACCATTTGGAATAGCCTGCTGCTGTAAGATGCTGTGGTAGCCATGCTGGTTTTAAATGCTGGTGCAACTAAACGCAAACCATTTGGAATAGCATGCCACTGCAAGATGCTGTGGTAGCCATGCTGGTTTTGCATCCCTTCAATTTTGAATAAATCCCCAACAGTGTCACTAGCAAAGCACCCCCACACCATCACATCTCCTCCTCCATGCTTCATGGTGGGAACCAGGCATGTAGAGACCATCCGTTCACCTTTTCTGCATCGCACAAATACACGGTGGTTGGAACCAAAAAGCTCAAATTTGCACTCATCAGACCAAATCACAGATTTCCACTGGTCTAATGTCCATTCCTTGTGTTCTTTAGCCCAAACAAGTCTCTTCTGCTTGTTGCCTGTCCTTAGCAGTGGTTTCCTAGCAGATATTCAACCATGAAGGCCTAATTGACACAGTCTTCTCTTAACAGTTGTTCTAGAGATGTGTCTGCTGCTAGAACTCTGTGTGGCATTGACCTGGTCTCTAATCTGAGCTGCTGTTAACCTGCGAATTCTGATGATGGTGACTCGGATGAACTTATCCTCTGCAGCAGAGGTGACTCTTGGTCTTCCTTTCCTGGGGTGGTCCGATGTGAACCAGTTTATTTGTAGCGTTTGATGGTTTTTGAGACTGCACTTGAGGACACTTTCAAAGTTTTCCCATTTTTCAGACTGACTGACCTTCATTTCTTAAAGTAATGATGGCCACTCGTTTTTCTTTACTTAGCTGCTTTTTTCTTGCCATAATACAAATTCTAACAGTCTATTCAGTAGGACTATCAGCTGTGTATCCACCTGACTTCTCCACAACGCAACTGATGAACCCCATTTATAAGGCAAGAAATCCCACTTATTAAACCTGACAGGGCACATCTGTGAAGTGAAAACCATTTCAGGTGACTACCTCTTGAAGCTCATCAAGAGAATACCAAGAGTGTGCAAAGCAGTAATCAAAGCAAAAGGTGGCTACTTTGAAGAACCTAGAATATGACATATTTTCAGTTGCTTCACAATTTTTGGTTATGTACTATACTTCTACATGTGTTCATTCATAGTTTGGATGCCTTCAGTTTGAATCTACAATGTTCATAGTCCTGAAAATAGAGAAAACAACTCTTTGAATGAGAAGGTGTATCCAAACTTTTGGTCTGTACTCTTTTGGTCTGTACTCTCTGGACTCTTGGTCCCGCAATGTGACTTGCGCTCATGCTCACCGACCAAAGTGTCCTCCATGTGTAACTTTTGTGCAAAAATGTGTTTTCTCAAGCTCACACATTAGTGGATTCCAATGAACTTCATTCTTCATAACTTGCAAAAAATTATGCAAAAACCACGCAAAATCAAGTTTGTTTACATAATCATCATTATAAGTATAATTGGAACAATTACTAAATTTTAGGAAAGTTAATTACTTATTACGATCATCACCAGGATATATTGGGGCATATGCAATTCACTTTTTCTCCTGCGTTTTCTCCTAGGTGATATTTTCTCAACTTGTCATAAAATGTATTTTAAGCCACCAACATGCAAGAAAATACTCAAAATAAGTTTGATAGCACTTTTTCACCAAAATTTGGGTACTTTTTCAATTGTAAAATGCTGAAAAGCTAGTTTAAAGAGAAGATGAAAATGATCTCCTAGGAGATAACTAAGGTGATAAAGTAAATTGCATATGGGCCATTGTCTGGCTTTTGGAATCACAGTAGAGGTGGTGAAAGGGAAGGTGGCAGAAACTGGTACTGAACTTTTTATGCATTTTTTTTTTTACAGAATCTTTCCTGACGAAAGAGGAACCCAAACCTAATTACAATGGAATTATTTGCCCAATGTGTGATGAAATACATGAAAGTCAGAGTTGTGCCCGTAAAGATTATATTTATAATAAATGCCGTGGAAAAGAGCACAACTGCTTTCATATGGAATATACGTATGTTTCAGGTATGGCCCTCAATATTTCTAAGTAGGCAGAGTAAGTCCAATGTTATGCTATTATCGTACTTCCTTTAACGTATAACTAAGTAAAAAATGTGCATAATGTACTTTATGTATTGCTACAATAAGGGTTATTAAGAACTTGTCTGTCTATTTTTTTTTTTTTTTTTTGCAAGAAAAATAACTGCTACTCATCCGTCATTTAAAGGTGCTGTGTGAATGATACAGGGTGATGGACAATAAGCCTCTCCATAACAAACCATAATGCAAAAGTCCACACTCCTTGCGTGGATTTAAAAAAAAAATGATTCCTTTATTGCAGAGAAGCTGTCAGGATGACGTGCCAGCAGGGGGAGAGGAAGGGAGGTAACAGGGAGGCAACAGGGGGGAACGGCTGGTACTATTCTGCCTCTTCCTACAACAACTACTGTATATTCGACTTAGAAGTCAAATAATTAGAACTGAGCTGTAGAGAGACAGAACAGCTGTTAAAGGAGGATTTTAGTAACAAAGGATTTGTACCCATTAAAGGGCATGGTGATTATTTAACTTTTCCATTAAAAAAAAGGCTAAAGGGGGCGTGGTTTGACGCTCAAGCGAGATGGCTGCGTGAGAGTGAAGCTCCTCCACTGAACCCTCTATAACGGCCCGCTGCTCGTATCCAGCACGATGCAGAAGAACCAGAACAAATCCTCAGGGACAGCTAAACTTTTCGGTGGCCAAGGAACAGCTTCTAACTGGCAGATACGGAACATCTTCAAGCCTCAGAAATCAGGGCCTACCATAGCGGCAGCATCCAGCATGGCGTCCGCCACAACTGAAACTTAAGACTAGAGCTCCGCAGCACACCAAGAAGGTACTCCGGCAGGAGGTATAGTGGTAGACATGCTTAAAGAAGATAGTGGTGCTCAGCAGAGCTCGAATATTCGAGTAGCTCGAATATTCGAGCTCTTTTTCAGCTATTCGAGCTCGGTATTCGAGCTCCGAATAGCTGCAGCTAATCGAATGGGCTATTCGAGTGAACTCGAATAGCCCACTCACTATTCGTGCTATTCGAGCAACAGCGCTATCCGAGCTCGAATACCGAGCTCGAATAGCGTCATAGCCCAGATTGATGTCCTTAGAGCCAATCAGAAGGCTCCCAGGCCCTCTGATGGCAGCCAATCACAGAGGGGGACCCTGGCCAGCCCCTACCCTATAAATAGCGGCCGCCATGTTCCGTTTTTCCGTCCTTGCCTGACTTTGTACAGAGAGAGATCTGCTCCTTTGTGCTTTGACTTAGCAAGTGCTTTATTCTGGTCAATCACCTAGCGTTTTTGCTCACATACACCTCCTATACACACCTATATTGTTGTTAGTTAGATAGACATTGTATTTTAGTTAGTAGCTTGTGTGTTACATAGAGACAGGCAGCTGCTGCAGGCAAGCTTACACAGCTTTAGGCCTCAGGGCCTTGCCTGTGTGGGCAGCTGTCCTCCTGTCCTCTGTTTATTTCTCATCTATACCAGTATTTCTTCTGTCCTTTACTACTGACTGAGTGATTGTTTTTTGTAGTTATACTGTACTAGGACACTCACTGTCACTGTTCATAGCTCCTGCATGTGTGTGTGCGTGCACTGTCTGTACAGTACACACACTCTATATCCTTCTGATTACTACTGATTATTGTAATTTCTAGTTGTACTTACTGTTACTACTTACTGTACTAGGGACACTCAGTCACTGTTCATAGGCTAGCTCCTGCGTGTGTGTGTGCATGCACTGTCTGTACAGTACACACACTCTATTTCCTTCTGATTACTACTGATTATTGTAATTTCTAGTTGTACTTACTGTTACTACTTACTGTACTAGGGACACTCAGTCACTGTTCATAGGCTAGCTCCTGCGTGTGTGTGTGCGTGCACTGTCTGTACAGTACACACAGTCTATTTCCTTCTGATTACTACTGTATTTTCTAGTTGTACTTACTGTTACTACTTACTGTACTAGGGACACTCAGTCACTGTTCATAGGCTAGCTCCTGCGTGTGTGTGTGCGTGCACTGTCTGTACAGTACACACACTCTATTTCCTTCTACTGAATCAGATTACTACTGATTATTGTATTTTCTAGTTAGTGTACTAGGGGACACACTCACTGTTCACTGTTCACACTTACTGATTACTGATTATTGTATTTTGTATTTGTACTGTACTAGTAATCACTTAGCGATCTAATCACTTAGTGATTAGTGTCACCTCACTCACCAACCCACTCCATTAAAGTACCCCACTTTTTCACCCGCCCTTTTTAAAAACTTTTTTGTTTATGCCCAAAACATCTAAGATGTCTGGAAGTGGCAGCCAGCGCGGTTTGGGCAAGGGGAAGGGCAGCAAGGGAATCAGGAGGAGAGGGAGCAGCATTGTGGCAAGCCGCGGCCGCGCCACCATGCACAGTTCCGCAGCAGCAGCAGCTGCGTCAGTGGCTAACATTCCTCCTATAGCCACTGGCCGTGGACGCCTTGGGCGCCCAGCAGGAGCATCTGCAACTCACGCTGCAGAGACACAGCAGCAGCAGCGTGTAGTACCTGCTCCTATTTTCCTCCAGCCGGGTCGGAAACGTCCCATTGAGGAAAAGGATGCAGCCACTGTGATGCAACTGATGACGGAGGATGAGCAGCCCGCCATCAGCTCTGCATCCGAGGCCTCCACCCTCACCACCATCACTACCACCCCTGTTCGCAGCAGCCGCCCAGCTTTGGGGGAGGAGGGATTGGACAGCAAGACTGTGGCGACAGTCAAGCAGCCCATCCATGCATCAGGAGAGGAGTTTGGGGGGTCATCATCCCAGCAGGACATGTTTCAGGAGGGGGAGGATGATGATGACACGGTGACAGACAAAGACTGGGTGCCACCAGCTCCTGGGGATGTCGTCATCAGCAGCTCTGAGGAGGAGGAGGAGGATGCGCTTGTGGGCCTTGCAAGGAGGCGCATCATTGCAAGCATTGGCAGCAGTAGGCAGGTCCCACAGCCTGTTGGTGTCTCAGGCTCAGCAGCAGCAGCAGCAGCATCTGCCAGTACCACCACCAGCCGCACCCAAGCCCCCCCCCCCCCCCCCCAACCACCACAGGGAGACAGGCAGCAGCGATTCCAGGCCGTAGGAGGTTTTTCTTGTCACCAATCTGGCGATTTTTCACCATGCCCACAGTTTACAGCAAGTACGCCACTTGCAACCACTGTCAGCGGAAGTTGAGCAGAGGTGCAGACCCCTTAAAGTTCAGCACCAGCTCGCTTATCAACCACCTTGCTGCTAAACATTACCACCAGCATGAGGAGTTCCAGAGGCTGAAGGCATCTGGTGCTGGCAGTGGCACCACACCCATCACTGCACAGCCTTCAGCAGCAGCAGCAGCAACAGCAGCCACCCGCCCTCCTGCTCCTCCAGCACCACCAGCAGGAGTGCGGAAACGCACTGCTCCTCCCCTCTCTGAAACTCCTGCCGCCGACACTGAGGCCTGTTCTGGCAGCCAGTCCTCAGTGGCCTCCTCTGCTGTGTCCGCTGATTCCCGTGCTAGCAAAAGGCCACGCCAGAGCCTTTTGAGTGAGTCCTTCCAGGGGGTGGTTAGGGCTCTGCCTCCCAGCAGCCGTCGCGTGCGGCAGCTGAACGGCTTGCTGGCACGGGCCATGTGCTCCCAACTCCTGCCGTACACGCTCATGCAGGAGGGGAGCGACATGCATGCGCTGCTTGCTTGTGCAGCCCCAGACTGGCAGCTCCCCAGCAGATACTTCTTCGCCCGCAAGGCCATTCCTGCACTTCACCGCTTTGTGATGGCCAATGTGGAGCGAGGGCTGGAGCACGCGGTTGGTGAAAGGGTCCACGTCACCATGGACTCCTGGAGCAGCCGCTTCGGGACAGGCCGCTACCTGTCCTTCACTGTCCACTGGGTCAGCTTGGTGGAAGGGGGTGAGGATGGGAGAGCAGCAGCGGGCACAGCAGCAGCAGCAACACAGTGGGTGGTGCCACCCCGCAGGGTCAGGGGAACTGCAGCAGGTTCCTCCAATCCTCTGCCATCCTCCGGCACACCTGGCCAAACCCCCCGCCTCAGCAGCAGCGTGAAGGCCCGCCACTGCCAAGCGCTGCTGCAGTTGGTCAGCCTTGGGAAGACCAAACTGACGGCAACCCATGTGTTGGCCAAACTCCAGGAGCAGGAGAGGATTTGGCTGACCCCCAGAGGCCTCAGAGTCGGAGAGGTGGTGGCCGACAATGGGGCCAATCTGGTTGCCGCAATTGACACGGGAAACCTGACCCACATCCCCTGTCTTGCCCACGTGCTGAACCTGGTGGTGCAGAAGTTCTTGCGCACCTACCAGGGGATGGGCGAACTGCTGGAAACGGCAAGGAATGTTGTGCGTCACTTCCGGCGCTCGGCTGCAGCCTGTGAGAGCCTGGAAGACGTGCAAAAGGAGCTGGAGCTGCCACGCCATCGGCTGATCCTTGACGTTCCAACTCGCTGGCACTCCACCCTGGCGATGTTGGAGCGTCTGGTTGAACAGAAGCACGCTGTCAACCAGTACCTTGCCCTGGCCACTGTTTCCGCCGCTCAGAAAAGGGACAAGACCAGCAACATCCCGTCCATCATCCCCGATGACGACTGGAGGCACATGCAGCAGGTGTGCTTAGTGCTGGCTCCCTTTCTGCAGGCCACCAACATGGTGAGCAGGGACCATGCTATGGTCTGCGAGTGGGTGCCCCTGGTTTGTCTGCTGAACAGGGCCCTCGATGCTTTGCTGGAACAGGGAGCGGCAGCCTTGGCCCAGCAGGAGCGGCATGCAGCTGCACAGTCCACCTCTGAGGGGGAGGAGGAGGAGGACGACTTGGTGGAGGTCCCTGACCTTGCTGCTGATGAGGGGGATCAGCACAGCGCAGCTGAGTTGGTGCGGGGGTGGAGAGAGGATGAGGCTGAGGAGGCAGAGGAGGAGGATGAGGACAGCACTGCCGTCGATGTGCCAGCACACGTGGCCCGCCTCTTCCCAATGGCAGCGCACATGCTGACGTGCCTGCGCAGGGACCCCAGGGTGATCCAGATGAAGCAGAGGGAGGACGTCTGGATCAGCATGATGTTGGACCCACGCCTCAAGGGGAAGTTGAGCCAGTTCCTGCCACCTGCAGGAGGAGACCCAGCGCAACAAATAAGGAGCTTGCAGCAGGCCCTTGTTGAGCGCTTGGAGGAAGCCTTCCCCCAGCCTTCCACCCCCACTGTCCAGCCAGCACAGAGGCAGCAGCAGGTGCCTGCATCCAGCAGCAAGCGCCCCACAGACCTGCTGTCTCTCAGCAACGAGCTCTACAGGACTGTAGAGGCTCCAGCAGTGACTAGAGAGGAGGTGCATGCAGCAGCATCCTCCTCCGGTCACAGCCAGCACCTGACCCGCATGGTGGCTGACTACATGGGGTCCTACAGCGGGCTTGACAGCGATGCCCCTGTTGATCCCATGGAGTATTGGGTCAAGCGCCTGGAGATCTGGAGCGAGCTGGCGCAGTACGCCCTGGAAGTGCTGTCATGTCCCCCTTCCAGCGTGCTGTCCGAGCGCTGCTTCAGTGCAGCTGGTGGCGTGGTCACCGAGAAACGCTCACGTCTGTCTCACAAGTCTGTGGACAGACTGACGTTTCTCAAGATGAACCAGGTGTGGGTGGAAGGCGAGTTCCTGGCCCCTGTTGTCGGCGAGAGGGGGACATGAAGTGGCTGCCGGAACCATCGTTAATGTGCCTTACCACCCTTTACCACCTCCTGGCTCCTGCTCACTAAGCCAGCCTGGTTCACTTTGACTATTACGTCGCCTGCAGCCACACATTTTACACCTACAGTGGGCTGCTGTGTACTGCCCTTCTGCTGTATGTCTGTGTTTCCCACTGCCAGGGTACACAGAATTACCTTCTGCTGCCACTCTGCCACCAGCTATTACGTCAAACAATAGCTGCCCCTGCTGCCTGTATTTACCTTTAAAAAAAAAAAAAAAAAAGGTTTAATTTTTCTGAGGTGCCCGGGTTGAAAACTGTGATGCCCCAGTTGTGTATTGGACACGATGTGGGCTTCACGACCGCTGTCTGGGACCTCCTGTTGTGTTTATTTACGCCCTGGTATCACCGCTAGTTACCAGGGCTATTATGTCACGCTGCCTGCCTGCTGCCACACTCACACTACTCCTCCATTCCTCCTGCTGCTGCTGCTGTCTGTCTGTGTTTCCCACTGCCAGGGTACACAGATTTACCTTCTGCTGCCGCTCTGCCACCAGCTATTACGTCAAACAATAGCTACTCACATTACTCCTCCATTCCTCCTGCTGCTGCTGCTGTCTGTCTGTGTTTCCCACTGCCAGGGTACACAGAATTACCTTCTGCTGCCACTCTGCCACCAGCTATTACGTCAAACAATAGCTATATCTGTGTAATTTGCTGTAAAAACAAAACAAAAAAACCAATAAAAAAAAAAGGTTTAATTTTTCTGAGGTGTCCGGGTTGAAAACTGTGTTGTCCCAATTGTGTATTGGACACGATGTGGGCTGCACGACCGCTGTCTGGGACCTCCTGTTGTGTTTATTTACGCCCTGGTATCACCGCTAGTTACCAGGGCTATTATGTCATGCTGCCTGCCTCATTGACTGCCTGCTGCCACACAATCATCCTCCTCCTCCTGCTGCTGCTGCTGAATTTACCTCCTGCTGTCTGTGTGTTTCCACTGCCAGGGAGCACATAGAATGGCGCTTCCACCATGCGTGCGCCACCAGCTATTTATTACGCTCAAAAATAGCTGCATCTCTTTAAAAAAACGAAAAAAATATATATACTTTTTATTAATACTTTGTGATATTATTTTTAGAGGTGTCCGGGTTGAAAACTGTGTTGTCCCAGTTGTGTATTGGACATGATGTGGACTTCACGACCGCTGTCTGGAACCTCATGCTGTGTATTTACGGCCTGGTACCACCGCTAGGTACCACAGCCTATTATGTCTCGCTGCCTGCCTCATTGACTGCCTGCTGCCACACAATCATCCTCCTCCTCCTCCTGCTGCTGCTGAATTTACCTCCTGCTGTCTGTGTGTTTCCACTGCCAGGGAGCACATACAATGGCGCTTCCACCATGCGTGCGCCACCAGCTATTTATTACGCTCAAAAATAGCTGCATTTCTTTAAAAAAACGAAAAAAATATATATACTTTTTATTAATACTTTGTGATATTATTTTTAGAGGTGTCCGGGTTGAAAACTGTGTTGTCCCAGTTGTGTATTGGACATGATGTGGGCTTCACGACCGCTGTCTGGAACCTCATGCTGTGTATTTACGGCCTGGTACCACCGCTAGGTACCACAGCCTATTATGTCTCGCTGCCTGCCTCATTGACTGCCTGCTGCCACACAATCATCCTCCTCCTCCTGCTGCTGCTGCTGAATTTACCTCCTGCTGTCTGTGTGTTTCCACTGCCAGGGAGCACATACAATGGCGCTTCCACCATGCGTGCGCCACCAGCTATTTATTACGCTCAAAAATAGCTGCATTTCTTTAAAAAAAAAATATATAAAAGAGAAATAAGTGAAGAAGAAGACAATATAGAAAAAGAAGAAGAAGGAGAAGAAGAAGATATAGAAAAATAATAATAAGAAGAAGATATAGAAAAAGAAGATATAGAAAAAGAAGATGATGAAGAAGAAGATGAAGAAGAAGATGAAGAAGAAGATGAAGATGAAGAAGAAGAAGAAGATATAGAAGAAGAAGAAGAAGAAGAAGATATAGAAGAAGAAGAAGAAGAAGAAGAAGAAGAAGAAGAAGAAGAAGAAGAAGAAGAAGAAGATATAGAAGAAGAAGAAGAAGAAGATATAGAAGAAGAAGAAGAAGAAGATATAGAACAAGAAGAAGAAGATATAGAAGAAGAAGAAGAAGAAGAAGAAGAAGAAGAAGAAGAAGAAGAAGAAGAAGAAGAAGAAGAAGAAGAAGAAGAAGAAGAAGAAGATATAGATGAAGAAGAAGAAGAAGAAGAAGAAGAAGAAGAAGAAGAAGAAGAAGAAGAAGAAGAAGAAGAAGAAGAAGAAGAAGAAGAAGATATAGATGAAGAAGAAGAAGAAGAAGAAGAAGAAGAAGAAGATATAGAAGAAGAAGAAGAAGAAGAAGAAGAAGATATAGAAGAAGAAGAAGAAGAAGAAGAAGAAGAAGATATAGAAGAAGAAGAAGATGAAGATATAGAAGAAGAAGAAGATATAGATTTTTTTTTTAAAGGAACATCCCCACATAATCACTTGCTGTTACTTGGAAAAAATGATGTTTCTTGCATCATTCACCCCCAAAACAAGTGTTGGAAGCTATTTAAGGCCAATTCGAATAGTCAGCTCGAATAATGAGTTTGAATACCGACTCGAATAGTGAGCTCGAATTCCGAGGTCGAATCGAATAGTAAAAAATTTTCGACTCGAATATTCGACCGAACGCGAATAATTTACTATTCAAATTCGACCAAACTCGAATAATAAAAAGGGGTATCCGAGCACCACTGTTCCCACTACCTCTGTTATGCAGGACATTGCTGCAGATATTAAACAAACGCTTACAGCCGCCATTACAGACTTGAAGGAGGAAGTGACGAGTATTGCCTCTAGGGTGAGTTCCCTGGAACAGAATGGCGCTGATCTCACTAAGCAAGTTGGAGCACTACAAGCCTCTTCCAGTAAATAAGATCTCCACCTGATGGAATTTAACAGATAGCTTGAAGATCTTCACAACAGAGGTCGGAGGCACAACATCAGGGTGAGAGGCCTTCCTGAAACCGTAGCACCAGAACAAGTAAGATCTGCTCTACTGTCTATTTTTAACAACCTCCTTAACAGAGACTCTGACTCCCCTATCGCTATGGACCGTGCACATAGAGCTCTTAGATTAAGAAGATTTGCTGATGAACCACCCAGAGATGTAATTTGTTGTATCCAGGACTTTAGCTTAAAGAGACTCTGTAACATTCAAAAGATCCCCTGGGGGGTACTCACCTCGGGTGGGGGAAGCCTCCGGATCCTAATGAGGCTTCCCACGCCGTCCTCTGTCCCACGGGGGTCTCGCCGCAGCCCTCCGAACAGCCGGCGACTGTGCCGACTGTCATTTCAATATTTACCTTTGCTGGCTCCAGCGGGGGCGCTGTGGCGGCTTTCCATTCCGAACTACACGGAAATACCCGATCTCATTCGGGTCCGCTCTACTGCGCAGGCGCAGGAAACTTGCGCCTGCGCAGTAGAGCGGACCCGACGGCGATCGGGTATTTCCGTATAGTTCGGAGCCGACAGCCGTCAGAGCGCCTGCGCAGGAGCCAGGAAGGTAAATATTGACGTCACCGCTGCCCGGACTCCACGGAGGGCTGCAGCGAGACCCCTGACGGATGGAGGACGGCGTGGGAAGCCTCATTAGGATCCGGAGGCTTCCCCCACCCGAGGTGAGTACCCCCCAGGGGATCTTTTAATGTTACAGTTCCTCTTTAAAGGAAGAAATTATGCAAAAAGCACGCAGCCAAGAAGCAATGTATTTTAATGAGTCAGAAATAAAGCTCTTTCAAGACCTGTCTCCTATAACTTTGCAGAACAGACGCATACTTAAACCTCTCCTGGAAGAACTTAGACGGCGCAGTATTGTCTATAGATGGAGGTTTCCTTTTTGCTTATCAGCTACGAAAAATGGAAAGACTGCTAACCTGCATCTTCCTGCAGACTTGCCTGATTTTTGTCAAACCTTACAACTGCCACACTTGAAAATTCCTGATTGGTACACGGATACCGAACCGGTTCCTCCTCCTGATCGACGGAGGTCAATCTTCTTTCGAATCCGACGATGAATCGTCACAATATAATCGCTTGGAACAACAAGAAAAACCCCCAAAACACCAAAGATCATTTGACCCCGACCCGGAAAAAAGAAACCTTCGTTCCGCAGCTCGAGCTAACAATCTAGATAAGACACCTCCTCAACACCAGCAAGAAGATGAGGACTCTTGAAGATGTGGTAACTCTATTAACCCCTCTGTTTAACCACTTGAGGACCACAGTCTTTCTACCCCTTAAGGACCAGAGCCTTTTTCTCCATTCAGACCACTGCAGCTTTCACGGTTTATTGCTCAGTCATACAACCTACCACTTAAATGAATTTTACCTACTTTTCTTGTCACTAATACAGCTTTCTTTTGGTGCTATTTGATTGCTTCAAAAAAGACATGAATTTTGTCAAAAAAATGACTTTAACTTTCTGTGCTGACATTTTTCAAATAAAGTAAAAATTTCCTATACATTTGAGCACAAAAGTTATTCTGCTACATGTCTTTGATTAAAAAAAACCATTCAGTGTATATTTATTGGATTGGGTAAAAGTTATAGCGTTTACAAACTATGGTGCCAAAAGTGAATTTTCCCATTTTAACCACTTGAGGACCTAGGGCTTTCTACCCCTTAAGGACCGGCCACTTTTTTTCCATTCAGACCACTGCAGCTTTCACGGTTTATTGCTCGCTCATACAACCTACCACCTAAATGAATTTTGGCTCCTTTTCTTGTCACTAATAAAGCTTTCTTTTGGTGCTATTTGATTGCTCCTGCGATTTTTACTTTTTATTATATTCAGCAAAAAAGACATGAATTTTGGCAAAAAAATGATTTTTTTAACTTTCTGTGCTGACAGTTTTCAAATAAAGTAAAATTTCTGTATACATGCAGCGCGAAAAATGTGGACAAACATGTTTTTGATAAAAAAAACCCCATTCAGCGTATATTTATTGGTTTGGGTAAAAGTTATAGCGTTTACAAACTATGGTGCAAAAAGTGAATTTTCCCATTTTCAAGCATCTATGACTTTTCTGACCCCCTGTCATGTTTCATGAGGGGCTAGAATTCCAGGATAGTATAAATACCCCCCAAATGACCCCATTTTGGAAAGAAGACATCCCAAAGTATTCACTGAGAGGCATGGTGAGTTCATAGAAGATATTATTTTTTGTCACAAGTACGCGGAAAATGACACTTTGTGACAAAAAAAAAAAAAGTTTCCATTTCTTCTAACTTGCGACAAAAAAAAATGAAATCTGCCACGGATTCACCATGCCCCTCTCTGAATACCTTGAAGGGTCTACTTTCCAAAATGGGGTCATTTGTGGGGTGTGTTTACTGTCCTGACATTTTGGGGGGTGGTAAATTGTAAGCACCCCTGTAAAGCCTAAAGGTGCTCATTGGACTTTGGACCCCTTAGCGCAGTTAGGCTGCAAAAAAGTGCCACACATGTGGTATTGCCGTACTCAGGAGAAGTAGTATAATGTGTTTTGGGGTGTGTTTTTACACATACCCATGCTGGGTGGGAGAAATATCTCTGTAAATGACAATTTTTTAATTTTTTTTACACACAATTGTCCATTTACAGAGTTATTTCTCCCACCCATCATGGGTATGTGTAAAAGTACACCCCAAAACACATTATACTACTTCTCCCGAGTACGGCGATACCACATGTGTGGCACTTTTTTGCACCCTAACTGTGCTAAGGGGCCCAAAGTCCAATGAGTACCTTTAGGATTTCACAGGTCATTTTTGTTTCAAGACTACTCCTCACGGTTTAGGGCCCCTAAAATGCCAGTATAGGAACCCCACTAATGACCCCATTTTAGAAAGAAGACACCCCAAGGTATTCCGTTAGGAGTATGGTGAGTTCATAGAAGTTTTTATTTTTTTGTCACAAGTTAGCGGAAATTGATTTTAATTGTTTTTTTTCACAAAGTGTCATTTTCCGCTAACTTGTGACAAAAAATAAAATCTTATATGAACTCACCATACTCCTAACGGAATACCTTTGGGTGTCTTCTTTCTAGAATGGGGTCATTTGTGGGGTTCCTATACTGCCCTGGCATTTTAGGGGCCCTAAACCGTGAGGAGTAGTCTTGAAACCAAATGTCGCAAAATGACCTGTGAAATCCTAAAGGTACTTTGGGCCCCTTAGCGTACTTAGGGTGTAAAAAAGTGCCACACATGTGGTACCGCCGTACTCAGGAGAAGTAGTATAATGTGTTTTGGGGTCTATTTTTACACATACCCATGCTAAGTGGGAGAAATATCTCTGTAAATGACAATTGTTTGATTTTTTTTACACACAATTGTCCATTTACATAGAAATTTCTCCCACCCAGCATGGGTATGTGTAAAAATACACCCCAAAACACATTATACTACTTTTCCTGAGTACGGCGGTACCACATGTGTGACACTTTTTTGCAGCCTAGGTGCGCTAAGGGGCCCAACGTCCTATTCACAGGTCATTTTGAGGCATTTGTTTTCTAGACTACTCCTCGCGGTTTAGGGCCCCTAAAATGCCAGGGCAGTATAGGAACCCCACAAGTGACCCCATTTTAGAAAGAAGACGCCCCAAGGTATTCCGTTAGGTGTATGGCGAGTTCATAGAAGATTTTATTTTTTGTCACAAGTTAGTGAAAAATGACACTTTGTGAAAAAAAACCAATAAAAATCAATTTCCGCTAACTTTTGACAAAAAATAAAATCTTCTATGAACTCGTCATACACCTAACAGAATACCTTGGGGTGTCTTTTTTTCTAAAATGGGGTCACTTGTGGGGTTCCTATACTGCCCTGGCATTTTACGGGCCCAAAACCGTGAGTAGTCTGGAAACCAAATGTCTCAAAATGACTGTTCAGGGGTATAAGCATCTGCAAATTTTGATGACAGGTGGTCTATGACGGGGCGAATTTTGTGGAACCGGTCATAAGCAGGGTGGCCTTTTAGATGACAGGTTGTATTGGGCCTGATCTGATGGATAGGAGTGCTAGGGGGGGTGACAGGAGGTGATTGATGGGTGTCTCAGGGGGTGGTTAGAGGGGAAAATAGATGCAATCAATGCACTGGGGAGGTGATCGGAAGGGGGTCTGAGGGGGATCTGAGGGTTTGGCCGAGTGATCAGGAGCCCATACGGGGCAAATTAGGGCCTGATCTGATGGGTAGGTGTGCTAGGGGGTGACAGGAGGTGATTGATGGGTGTCTCAAGGTGTGATTAGAGGGGGGAATAGATGCAAGCAATGCACTGGCGAGGTGATCAGGGCTGGGGTCTGAGGGCATTCTGAGGGTGTGGGTGGGTGATTGAGTGCCCTAGGGGCAGATAGGGGTCTAATCTGATAGGTAGCAGTGACAGGGGGTGATTGATGGGTAATTAGTGGGTGTTTAGGGTAGAAAACAGATGTGAACACTGCACTTGGGAGGTGATCGGACGTCGGATCTGCGGGCGATCTATTGGTGTGGGTGGGTGATCAGATTGCCCGCAAGGGGCAGGTTAGGGGCTGATTGATGGATGGCAGTGACAGCGGGTGATTGATGGGTGGCAGTGACAGCGGGTGATTGATGGGTGGCAGTGACAGGGGATGATTGATGGGTGGCAGTGACAGGGGGTGATTGATGGGTGATTGATAGGTGATTGACAGGTGATTGACAGGTAATCAGTGGGTTATTACAGGGGAGGGAACAGATGTAAATATTGCCCTGGCGAATTGATAAGGGGGGGTCTGAGGGCAATCTGAGCGTGTAGGCGGGTGATTGGGTGCCCGCAAGGGGCAGATTAGGGTCTGATCTGATGGGTAACAGTGACAGGTGGTTATAGGGGGTGATTGATGGGTGATTGATGGGTAATTAGTGGGTGTTTAGAGGAGAGAATAGATGTAAACGCTGCGCTTGGGTGGTGATCTGATGTCGGATCTGCGGGCGATCTATTGGTGTGGGTGGGTGATCAGATTGCCCGCAAGGGGCAGGTTAGGGGCTGATTGATGGGTGGCAGTGACAGGGGGTGACAGGGGGTGATTGATGGGTGATAGGTGATTGGCAGGTGATTGACAGGTGATCAGTGGGGTATTACAGGGAAGAACAGATGTAATTAATGCACTGGTGAATTGATAAGGGGGGGTCAGAGGGCAATCTGAGCGTGTGGGCGGGTGATTGGGTGCCCGCAAGGGACAGATTAGGGTCTGATCTGATAGGTAAAAGTGACAGGTGGTGATAGGGGGTGATTGATGGGTGATTGATGGGTAATTAGTGGGTGTTTAGAGGAGAGAATAGATGTAAACAATGGATTTGGGAGGTGATCTGATGTCGGATCTGCGGGCGATCTATTGGTGTGGGGGGGTGATCAGATTGCCCGCAAGGGGCAGGTTAGGGGCTGATTGATGGGTGGCAGTGACAGGGGGTGATTGACGGGTGATTGACAGGTGATTGACAGGTGATTGACAGGTGATCAGGGGGGATAGATACATACAGTACATGGGGGGGGGGGTCTGGGGGGGGGGGTCTGGGGAGAATCTGAGGGGTGGGGGGGTGATCAGGAGGGAGCAGGGGGCAGGGGGGGATAAAAAAAAAAATAGCGCTGACAGTTAGTGACAGGGAGTGATTGATGGGTGATTAGGGGGGTGATTGGGTGCAAACAGGGGTCTGGGGGGTGGGAGGGGGGGGGGGGGCTGATGGGTGCTGTGGGCGATCTGGGGCGGGGGGGGGGGAAATCAGTGTGCTTGGTGCAGACTAGGGTGGCTGCAGCCTGCCCTGGTGGTCCCTCGGACACTGGGACCACCAGGGCAGGAGGCAGCCTGTATAATACACTTTGTAAACATTACAAAGTGTATTATACACTTTGTATGCGGCGATCGTCGGGTTAACATCCCGCCGGGGCTTCCGTATGGCCGGCGGGATGTTGCGGCGGGTGAGCGGCGCCGGGCGGAGGCGGAGGATCGCGTCACGGATGACGCGATCGCTCCGCCCATGCCCATACAAGGACCGCCGCATTTTGTCAATACGGCGGTCCTTGCGGTGTACACTTCCCGGCCGCCATTTGTCTATACGGCGGTCGGGAAGTAGTTAAAGCATCACTGACTTTTCTGACCACCTGTCATGTTTCATGAGGTGCTAAAATTCCAGGATAGTATAAATACCCCCCAAATGACTCCATTTTGGAAAGAAGACACCCCAAAGTATTCACTGAGAGGCATGGTGAGTTCATAGAAGATTTTATTTTTTGTCACAAGTTAACGGAAAATGACACTTTGTGACCAAAAAAAAAAAAAAAGTTTCCATTTCTTCTCACTTGCGACAAAAAAAAAATGAAATCTGCCACGGACTCACTATGCTCCTCTCTGAATACCTTGAAGGGTCTACTTTCCAAAATGGGGTCATTTGTGGGGTGTGTTTACTGTCCTGGCATTTTGGGGGGTGCTAAATTGTAAGCACCCCTGTAAAGCCTAAAGGTGCTCATTGGACTTTGGGCCCCTTAGCGCAGTTAAGCTGCAAAAAAGTGCCACACGTGGTATTACCGTACTCAGGAGAAGTAGTATAATGTGTTTTGGGGTGTATTTTTACACATACCCATGCTGGGTGGGAGAAATATCTCTGTAAATGGCAATTTTTAGATTTTTTTTGTACACAATTGTCCATTTACAGAGATATTTCTCCCACTCAGCATGGGTATGTGTAAAATACACCACAAAACACATTATACTACTTCTCCTTAGTACGGCGATACCACATGTGTGGCACTTTTTTGCACCCTAAGTGCGCTAAGGGGCCCAAAGTCCAATGAGTACCTTTAGGATTTCACAGGTCATTTTGCGCATTTGGTTTCAAGACTACTCCTCACGGTTTAGGGCCCCTAAAATGCCAGGGCAGTATAGGAACCCCACAAATGACCCCATTTTAGAAAGAAGACACCCGAAGGTATTCCGTTAGAAGTATGGTGAGTTCATAGAAGATTTAATTTTTTGTCACAAGTAAGCGGAAATTGATTTTAATTGTTTTTTTTTTCACAAAGTGTAATTTTCCGCTAACTTGTGACAAAAAATTAAATCTTCTATGAACTCACCATACTCCTAACGGAATACCTTTGGGTGTCTTCTTTCTAAAATGGGGTCATTTGTGGGGTTCCTATACTGCCCTGGCATTTTAGGGGCCCTAAACCGTGAGGAGTAGTCTTGAAACCAAATGCGCAAAATGACCTGTGAAATCCTGAAGGTACTCATTGGACTTTGGGTCCCTTAGCGCACTTAGGGTGCAAAAAAGTGCCACACATGTGGTACGGCTGTACTCAGGAGAAGTAGTATAATGTATTTTGTGGTATATTTGTACACATACCCATGCTGGGTGGGAGAAATATCTCTGTAAATGACAATTTTTTGATTTTTTTTTTTTTTACACACAATTGTCCATTTACAGAGAGATTTCTCCCACCCAGCATGGGTATGTGTAAAAATACACCCCAAAACACATTATACTACTTCTCCTGAGTACGGCGATATGACATGTGTGACACTTTTTTGCAGCCTAGGTGCGCTAAGGGGCCCAACGTCCTATTCACAGGTCATTTTGAGGCATTTGTTTTCTAGACTACTCCTCACGGTTTAGGGCCCCTAAAATGCCAGGGCAGTATAGGAACCCCACAAGTGACCCCATTTTAGAAAGAAGACACCCCAAGGTATTCCGTTAGGTGTATGGTGAGTTCATAGAAGATTTTACTTTTTGTCACAAGTTAGTGAAAAATGACACTTTGTGAAAAAACTATAAAAATCAATTTCCGCTAACTTTTGACAAAAAATAAAATCTTCTATGAACTCGTCATACACCTAAAAAGAATACCTTGGGGTGTCTTTTTTCTAAAAAGGGGTCATTTGTGGGTTTCCTATAGTGCCCTGGCATTTTACGGGCCCAAAACCGTGAGTAGTCTGGAAACCAAATGTCTCAAAATGACTGTTCAGGGGTATAAGCATCTGCAAATTTTGATGACAGGTGGTCTATGAGGGGGCAAATTTTGTGGAACCGGTCATAAGCAGGGTGGCCTTTTAGATGACAGGCTGTATTGGGCCTGATCTGATGGATAGGAGTGCTAGGGGGGTGACAGGAGGTGATTGATGGGTGTCTCAGGGGGTGGTTAGAGGGGAAAATAGATGCAATCAATGCACTGGGGAGGTGATCGTAAGGGGGTCTGAGGGGGATCTGAGGGTTTGGCCGAGTGATCAGGAGCCCACACGGGGTAAATTAGGGCCTGATCTGATGGGTAGGAGTGCTAGGGGGTGACAGGTGGTGACAGGAGGTGATTGATGGGTGTCTCAAGGTGTGATTAGTGGGGGGAATAGATGCAAGCAATGCACTGGTGAGGTGATCAGGGCTGGGGTCTGAGGGTGTGGGCGGGTGATTGGGTGCCCTAGGGGCACATAGGGGTCTAATCTGATGGGTAGCAGTGACAGGTGGTGACAGGGGGTGATTGATGGGTAATTAGTGGGTGTTTAGAGGAGAGAACAGATGCAATGCACTTGGGAGGTGATCTGACGGTGGGTCTGCAGGCGATCGGATGGTGTGAGTGGGTGATCAGATTGCCTGCAAGGGGCAGGTTAGGGGCTGATTGATGGGTGGCAGTGACAGGGGGTGATTGATGGGTGGCAATGACAGGGGGTGATTGATGGGTGATTGATAGGTGATTGACAGGTGATTGACAGGTGATCAGTGGGTTATTACAGGGAAGAACAGATGTAAATAATGCACTGGCGAATTGATAAGGGGGGTCTGAGGGCAATCTGAGCATGTGGGCGGTTGATTAGGTGCCCACAAGGGGCAGATTAGGGTCTAATCTGATGGGTAACAGTGACAGGTGGTGATAGGGGGTGATTGATGGGTGATTGATGGGTAATTAGTGGGTGTTTAGAGAAGAGAACAGATGTATACAATACACTTGGGAAGTGATTTGACGGCGGGTTTGCGGGCGATCTAATGGTGTGGGTGGGTGATCAGATTGCCCGCAAGGGGCAGGTTAGGGGCTGATTGTTGGGTGGCAGTGACAGGGGGTGATTGATGGGTGATTGACGGGTGATTGACAGGTGATTGACAGGTGATCAGGGGGGATAGATGCATACAGTACACAGGGGGGGGGGGTCTGGGGAGAATCTGAGAGGGGTGGGGGGTGATCAGGAGTCCCCAGGGGGCAGTTTAGGGAGTTAAAAAAAAATAGCGTTGACAGATAGTGACAGGGATTGATTGATGGGTTATTAGGGGGGTGATTGGGTGCAAACAGTGGGGCAGGGGGTGGGCAGGGGGGGTCTGAGGGGTGCTGTGGGCGATCAGGGGGCGGGGTGGGGCAGATCAGTGTGTTTGGGTGCAGACTAGGGTGGCTGCAGCCTGCCCTGGTGGTCCCTCGGACACTGGGACCACCAGGGCAGGAGGCAGCCTGTATAATACGCTTTGTATACAATACAAAGCGTATTATACGCTTTGGATGCGGCGGATCGGGGATTAACATCCCGCCGGCGCTTCCGTATGGCTGGCGGGATGTTGCGGCGGGTGGGCGGAGCCAGTTGCCGGGGGAAGCGCGCGTCATGCCGAAAGGACGCAACTCCCTTGGGCGTATTGCGGTCCTTTCGGCGTCCACTTTGCCGCCGCCCATCGGCTGTGGGCGGTCGGCAAGTGGTTAAACATTCTAGTTCTTACTTTCATCAATGATACTGCAATTTTACCTACCCTCATACTCAATGTTGCATTCCCTCTCCAGTAGTATAATGTGATTTGAAACTGCACAAGCATCCTCCAAGATTTTTCACCATGTGTTTGAACTCTTTAACATGGGCCCACTCTGACTCTAACGCCATCCTGCAATATATTATGGGCCACCTTCTTGCAGTATACCTGCATTACAGTATGCACTAACCAGTGTTTGACTTTCCACAGGTTGAACACTTGATGCTTGTGCTATATACGTATTCATGTAACCGTATACAAAATTGCTCACGAAATAGGGTTTCCTTACGGTTCTTTCGTTGATGTTCTGTATGTCTTTTAATGGTTTTGTTTAAGTTCACACACTTTCTTTTACCTGCAGCACTACTGATAATCTGATTTAATATGATACTTTGAGTAAGGCTGCCTTTGGACACGGAAATCTCCACCAGTTGAATGGTTAAATATTCTATGCTCTTCTCCAATAATATTTATAATAACTTCTGTGAAATAAGCTATAGGCCATAGGGTTAGGTGGCTGGTAGATGCTCTTTTCTCCCTGTCGCTTGTTCTAAATCCCTTCCTCACTCGGTGTGTGTGTTTATAGACTACACCACTGAATCCTTTCGGACTCTGTACTCAGTCAGTGATCTACCTATAACTGACTGATCCGAATGCATTCCATATCCCAGCTTCTCTACACTTTGTTAATAGGGTTTATCCACATAGGACTGCCCTTACACTACACTACTAATATGGCTCCTCTAACATGCCAGACCCACAGAAGCTTGGTATCTTGGAAGATATGCTCATTCAATGTTCATGTGCTAAACACTCCTCAAAAATGATCCCTTCTTTTTGCCAAACTGCACAAGGAAAATATATCACTGACCCTCCTACAGGAGACACACTTTAGATCAGACTCTATTACTAAAATGTCCACTAAGAACTACACAACCCACTACTATGCCACCTCTCCAACCTCTAAGTCCAAGGGTGTCTCTATCCTTGTCCACAAGAATTGTTCTTTCCTGAAACAAGATATGTTGATTGACCCGGAAGGCCGCTTTGTGTTCATTAAAGGTACCATTGCATCTAGAGATGTCACTATTACCAACGTCTATACGCCAAACATGGGACAAGTTAGCTACCTGCTAAAAATTTTAAATTCTCTGCAATCTTTTGCCAAAGGAATGATTATCTTTGGAGGCAATTTAAATATCCCTCCTTTACCTCTAACAGATACATCAACAGGGCATACAGTTCTCCCCTATAAAGCACTTCGAGCCCTCAAAATGAAGCTTGAGGAACTGTCACTGATAGACACTTGGCATCTTCTCCACCCCAAAGGACGCGATTACACATATTTCTCAAACCCAAATCAAAGATATTCTAGAATAGACTATCTCTTTCTTACCCAACCTGATCTAGAAGCTCTACGTAGCGCCTCAATAGGCAATATTGACATCTCAGATCATGCTCCTGTTTTCATAAACCTAACGTTTTCTAGACAGGAACAGTTCCACTGGAGGTTAAATCCTCAACTACTAATAGATGATGAAACACGTGACTCAATATCCAAATCATTGACTAACTACTTCACTGAAAATTCAAACCCTGATGTTTCTCCCCTGACAACGTGGGAGGCGCATAAAGTAGTCATCAGAGGTGAACTCATAAGAATAGGGGCTAGAAAGAAAAAAGAAAAAATGGCAAGATAGTGATACCTACACCTGACCTCTAAAATTCAAGCCTTAGAGCTCCAACATAAGCAGTCCCTTCTACAATCCACACTACATGAGTTAACTCTTCTTAGAGAAGAACTATTAAACCTCCTTCATAGAGATAGCAGAAGGAAATACATGCTGCAATCTAAACTATTTTATGAATATGTAAATAAAGCAGGTCATTTACTGGCTAGGCTTCTTCGGAAGAAACAAGCCTCTCGTCTGGCAAACTCCTTCATTCTTACTCAGATATAGCCAAAACCTTTCGCTCCTATTATTTACAGCTTTACAATCTGAATTCTAATCATAATGACACTGACGAAAGGCAAATTGAAATAACTAAGTT